>NC_060139.1:1134858869-1135122934 GCF_021461385.2 Schistocerca piceifrons | reverse complement strand
CAAGAAGACTGACTCTTCTTACTGACTATGTTTTGAACCATTCCTGTGACACTAGTTATAGGTTCCGAAGCTTCCCTTCAGGTCTACTGTATCCCTTGGACCTTCTTATTGACGATGAAACACAGAAATTGCATCGGAATTAAATACAAACCGCAAATTGCCGACTTAGGTACAAAAAGTGTCTATGTTTTGAACCATTCCTGTGAACTAGTTTATAGATTCAGATGCTTCACTTCAGATTTACTGAGTCCCCTTGGACCTTCTTATTGACGATGAAACACATAAATTGCATCGGGAATTAAATACAAAAGGAACAATGCCGACTTAAGTACAAGAAGACTGACCTCTTCCTACTGTCTATGTTTGAACCATTCCTGTGACACTAGTTATAGATTCCGATGCTTCACTTCAGGTTTACTGTATCCCATAGACCTTCTTATTGACGATGAAACACAGAAATTGCATCGGAATTAAATACAAAAGGCACATGGCCGACGTAAGTACAAGTGGACTGACTCTTCTTACTGACTATGTTTGAACCATTCCCTCTGACACTAGTTATAGATTCCGATGCTTCACTTCAGGGTTACTGAAACCCCTTGGACCTTCTTATTGACGATGAAACACAGAAATTGCATCGGAATTAAATACAAAAGGCACAATGCGCGACTTAAGTACAAGAAGACTGACTCTTCTTACTGTCTATGTTTTGAACCTTTCCTGTGACGCTAGTTATAGATTCTGAAGCTTCACTTCTGGTTTACTGATCACTTGGACCATCTTATTGACGAAGAAACACAGAAATAGCGTCGGAATTAAATAAAAAAGGCACAATGCCGACTTAAGTACAAGAAGACTATCTCCTCCTACTGCCTATGTTTTGTACCATTTCTGTGACACTAGTTATAGATTCCGATGCTTCACTTCAGGTTTACTGTATCTGTTGGACCTTCTTATTGACGATGAAGCACAGAAATTGCATCGGAATTATATACATAAGGCATAATGTCGACTTAAGTACGAGAAGACTGACTGTTCTTACTGACTATGATTTGAACCATTCCTGTGACACTAGTTGTAGATTCCCATGCTTCACTTCAGGTTTACTATATCCCTTGGACCTTCTTATTGACGTTGAAACACAGAAATTGTATCGGAATTCAATACAAAAGGCATAATGCCGACTTAAGTACAAGAAGACTGACTCGTCTTACTGACTATGTTTTGAACCGTTCCTGTGACACTAATTATAGATTCCGATGCTTCACTTCAGGTTTACTCTATCCCTTGGACCCTCTTATTGACGATTAAACACAGAAATTGCATCGGAATTAAATACAAAAGGCAACAATGCCGACTTAAGTACAAGACGACTGACTCTTCCTGTTGTCTATGTTTTGAACCATTCCTGTGACATTAGTTATAGATTCCGATGCTTCACTTCAGGTTTACTGTATCCCTCTGACCTTCTTATTGGCGACGAAAACACAGAAATTGAAACGGAATTAAATAGAAAAGGCACAATGCCGACATAAGTACAAGAAGACTGACTCTTCCTACTGTCGATGTTTGAACCATTCCTGTGACACAAATTATAGATTCCGATGCTTCACCTCCGGTTTACTGTATCCCTCTAACCTTCTTATTGACGATGAAACACAGAAATTGCATCGGAATTAAATAGAAAAGGCACAATGCCGACTTAAGTACAAGAAGACTGACTCTCCCTACTGTCGATGTTTTGATCCATTCCTGTGACACTAGTTATAGATTCCGATGCTCCACCTCCAGTTTACTGTATCCCTCTGAGCTTCTTATTGACGATGAAACACAGAAATTGCATCGGAATTACATACAAAAGGCACAATGCCGACTTAAGTACAAGATGACTGATTCTTCTTACTAACTATGATTTTAACCATTACCGTGACACTAGTTGTAGATTCCGATGCTTCACTTCAGGTTTACTGTATCCCTCTGACCTTCTTATTGACGATGAAACACAGATATTGCATCGGAAAGAAATACAAAAGGATCAATGCCGACTTAAGTACAAGAAGACTGACTCTTCCTACTGGTTATGTTTTGAACCATAACTGTGACACTATTTATAGATTCCGATGCTTCAGTTCAGGTTTACTGTATCCCTTGGACCTTCTTATTGACGATGAAACACAGAAATTGCATCGGAATTAAATAGAAAAGGCACTATGCTGACTTTACTACAAGAAGACTGACTCTCCTTACTGACTATGTTTTGAACCATTCCTGTGACACTAGTTATAGATTTCGATGCTTCACCTCAGGTTTAATGTAACCCTCTGACCTTCTTATTGACGATGAAACACAGAAATTGCATCGGAATTAAATAGAAATGCACAATGCCGACTTAAGTACAAGAAGGCTGACTCGTCTTACTGACTATGTTTTGAACCATTCCTCTGACACTAGTTAGAGGTTGCAGTGCTTCATTTCAGATTTACTGTATCCCTATGACCTTCCTATTGACGATGAAACACAGTAATTGCATCGGAATTAAATTGATAAAGGCACAATGCCGACTTAAGTACAAGAAGACTGACTCTTCTTACTGACTATGTTTTGAACCATTCCTGTGACACTAGTTATAGAATCCGATGCTTCACTTCAGCTTTACTGTATCCCTTGGACCTTCTTATTGACGATGAAACTCTGAAATTGCATCGGAAGTAAATAGAAAATGCATAATGCCGACTTAAGTACAAGAAGACTGACTCTTCTTACTGACTATGTTTGGAACCATTCCTGTGACACTAGTTATACATTCCGATGCTTCACTTCGGGTATACTTTGTCCCTCTGTCCTTCTTATTGACGATGAAACACAGAAATAGCAACTGAATTAAATACAAAAGGCACAATGCCGACTTAAGTACTAGAAGACTGACTCTTCTTACTGTCAATACTTTGAACCATTCCTGTGACACTAGTTATAGATTCCGATGCTTCACTTCAGGTTTACTCTATACCTTGGACCTTCTTATTGACGATGAAACACAGAAATTGCATCGGAATTAAATACAAAAGGCACAATGAAGATTAAGTACAAGAAGACGGACACTTATTTCTGTCTATGTTTTAACCATTCCTGTGACAAAAGTTCTAGATTCCGATGGTTCACTTCAGGTTTACTGTATCCCTTGGACCTTCTTATTGACGATGAAACACAGAAATTGAATCGGAATTAAATACAAAAGGCACAATGCCGACTTAAATACAGGAAGACTGACTCTTCTGACTGACTATGCTTTGAACCATTCCTGTGACACTAGTTATAGATTTCGATGCTTCACTTTAGCTTTACTGTATCCCTTGGACCTTCTTATTGACGATGAAACACTGAAATTACATCGGAAGTAAATAGAAAATGCATAATGCAGACTTAAGTACAAGAAGACTGACTCTTCTTACTGACTATGTTTGGAACCATTCCTGTGACACTAGATATAGATTCCTATTCTTCACTTCAGGTATACTGTGTCCCTCTGCCCTTCTTACTGACGATGAAACACAGAAATGGCAACTGAATTAATACAAAAGGCACAATGCCGACTTAAGTACAAGAAGACTGACTCTTCTTACGGACTATGCTTTTGAACCATTCCTGTGACACTAGTTATAGATTACGATGCTTCACATCAGGTTTACTGTATCCCTTGGACCTTCTTATTGACGATGAAATACGGAAATTGCATCGGAATTAAATACAAAAGGCACAATGCCGACTTAAGCACAAGATGACTGATTCTTCTTACTGACTATGATTTTAACCATTCCTGAGACACTAGTTGTAGATTCCGATGCTTCACCTCAGGTTTACTGTATCCCTCTGACCTTCTTATTGACGATGAAACACAGAAATTGCATCAGAATGAAATACAAAAGGCACAATGCCGACTTAAGTACAAGAAGACAGACTCTTCCTACTGTCTATGTTTTGAACCATTCCTGTGACACTATTTATAGATTCCGATGCTTCGGTTCAGGTTTACTGTATCGCTTGGACCTTCTTATTGACGATGAAACACAGAAATTGCATCGGAATTATATAGAGAAGGCACAATGCCGACTTTAGTACAAGAAGACTGACTCTCCTTACTGACTATCATTTGAACCATTAATGTGACACTAGTTATAGATTACGATGCTTCACCTCAGGTTTAATGTAACCCTCTGACCTTCCTATTGACGATGAAACACAGAAATTGCATCGGAATTAAATAGAAATGCACAATGCCGACTTAAGTACAAGAAGACTGACTCGTCTTACTGACTATGTTTTGAACCATTCCTGTGACACTAGTTATAGATTCTGATGCTTTACTCCAGGTTTACTGTATCCCTTGGACCTTCTTATTGACGATGAATCACTGAAATTGCATCGGAATTAAATAGAAAAAGCACAATGCCGACTTAAGTACAAGAAGACTGACTCTTCTTACTGACTATACTTGGAACCATTCCTGTGAAACTAGTTATAGATTCCCATGCTTCACTTCAGGTATACTGTGTCCCACTGTCCTTCTTATTGACGATGAAACACAGAAATAGCAGCTGAATTAAATACAAAAGGCACAATGCCAACTTAAGTACAAGAAGACTGACTCTTCTTACTGACTATGTTTTGAACCATTCCTGTGACACTAGTTATTGATTCCGATGATTCGCTTCAGGCTTACTGTATCCGTTGGACCTTCTTATTGACGATGAAACACAGAAATAGCATCGGAATTAAATACAAATGCAAAATGCCGACTTAAGTACAAGAAGACTGACTCTTCTTACTGTCTATGTTTTGAACCATTCCTGTGACGCTAGTTATAGATTCCGATGCTTCACTTCAGGTTTACTGTATCCCTTGGACCTTCTTATTGACGACGAAACACAGAAATTGCATCGGAATTAAATAGAAAAGGCACAATGCCGACTTATGTACAAGAAGAATGTCTCTTCCTACTGTCTGTGCTTTGAACCTTTCCTGTGACACTAGTTATGGATTCAGATGCATCACTTCAGGTTTACTGTATCCCTTGGACCTTCTTATTGACGATGAAACACAGAAATTGCATCGGAATTAAATACAAAAGGCACAATGCCGACTTAAGTACAAGAAGACTGACTCTTCCTACTGTCTATGTGCGAACCATTCCTGTGACACTAGTTACAGATTCCGATGCTTCACTTCATGTTTACGGTATCTCTTGGACTTTCTTATTGACGATGAAACACAGAAATTGCATCGGAATTCAATACAAAATGCACAATGCCGACTTAAGTACAAGAAGACTGACTCTTCTTACTGTCTGTGTTTTGAACCATTCCTGTGACGCTATTTATAGATTCCGATGCTTCACTTCAGGTTTACTGTATCACTTGGACCTTCTTATTGACGACGAAACACAGAAATAGCGTCGGAATTAAATAGAAAAGGCACAATGCTGACTGAAGTACAAGAAGACTTTCTCTTCCTACTGTCTATGTTTTGTACTAGTCCTGTGACACTAGTTATAGATTCCGATGCTTCACTTCAGGTTTACTGTATCCCTTGGAGCTTCATATTGACGACGAAACACAGAAATAGCATCGGAATTATATAGAAAAGGCAGAATGCCGACTTAAGCACAAGAAGACTATCTCTTCCTACTGTCCATGATTGTATCATTCCTGTGACACTAGTTATAGATTCCGATGCTTCCCTTCAGGTTTACTGTATCCGTTGGACCTTCTTATTGACGATGAAGCACAGAAATTGCATCAGAATTAAATACAAAAGGCATAATGTCGACTTATGTACAAGAAGACTGACTCTTCTTACTGACTATGTTTTGAACCTTTCCTTTGACACTAGTTGTAGATTCCGATGCTTCAAATCACTTTTACTGTATCCCTTGGACCTTCTTATTGACGATGAAACACAGAAATTGCATCGGAATTAAATACAAAAGGCACAATGCCGACTTAAGTACAAGAAGACTGACTCTTCTTACTGACCATGTTTTGAACCGTTCATGTGACACTAATTATAGATTCCGATGCTTCACTTCAGATTTACTGTATCCCTTGGACCCCCATATTGATGATGAAACACAGAAATTGCATCGGAATTAAATACAAAAGGCATAATGCCGACTTAATTACAAGAAGACGGACTCTTCTTACTGTCTATGTTTTGAACCATGCCTGTGTCGCTAGTTATGGATACCGAAGTTTCACTTGACGTTTACTGCCTCCCTTGGACCTTCTTATTGACGACGAAACACAGAAATTGAATCGCAATTACATAGATAAGGCACAATGCCGACTTATAAACAAGAAGACTGTCTCTTCCTACTGTCTATGTTTTGAACCATTCCTGTGATACTAGTTATGGATTCCGATGCTTCACTTCAGGTTTACTGTATCCGTTGGACCTTCTTGTTGACGATGAAGCACAGAAATTGCATCGTAAATAAATACAAAAGGCATAATGCCGACTTAAGTACAAGAAGACTGACTCTTCTTACTGACTATGTTTTGAACCATTCCTGTGACACTAGTTGTAGATTCCGATGCTTCACTTCAGGTTTACTGTATCCTTTGCACCTTTTTATTCGCGACGAAACACAGAAATTGCATCGGAATTAAATAGAAAAGGCACAATGCCGACTTAAGTACAAGAAGACTGACTCTTCCTAATGTCTATGTTTTGAACCATTCCTGTGACACTAGTTATAGTTTCCGATCCTTCACCTCCGGTTTATTGTATCCCTCTCACCTTCTTATTGACCATTGAACACAGATATTGCATCGGAATTAAATAGTAAAGGCACAATGCCGACTTAAGTACAGGAAGACTGACTCTTCTTACTGTCTATGATTTGAACCGTTCCTGTGACGCTACTTACAGATTCCGATGCTTCCCTTCGGGTTTACTGTATCCCTTGGACCTTCTTTTTGATGATGAAACACAGAAATTGCATCGGAATTAAATAGTAAAGGCACAATGCCGACTTAAGTACAAGAAGACTGACTCTCCTTACGGACTATTTTTTAACTAATCGTGTGACACTAGTTAGAGATTCCGATGCTTCATTTCAGGTTATCTGTATCCCTCTGACCTTCTAATTGACGATGAAACTCAGTGATTCATCGGAATTAAATTGAAAAGGGCACAATGCCGACTTAAGTACAAGAAGACTGACTCTTCTTACTGTCTATGTTTTGAACCATTCCTGTAACACTACTTAAAGTTTCCGATGCTTCACTTCAGGTTTACTGTATACCTTGGACCTTCTTGTTGACGATGAAACACAGAAATTGCATCGGAATTAAATACAAGAGGCACAATGAAGACTTAAGTACAAGAAGACGGACCTTTCATACAGTCTATGTTTGAACCATTCCTGTGACAAAAGTTCTAGATTCTGATGCTTCACTTCAGGTTTACTGTATCCCTCTGACCATCTTATTGACGATGAAACACAGAAATTGAATCGGAATTACATACAAAAGGCACAATGCCGACCTAAATACAAGAAGACTGTCTCTTCCTACTGTCTATGTTTTGAACCTTTCCTGTGACACGAGTTATGGATTCCGATGCTTCACTTCAGGTTTACTGTATCCCTCGGACCTTCGTATTGACGATGAAACACATAAATTGCATCGGAATTAAATACAAAAGGCACAATGCCGACTTAAGTACAAGAAGACTGACTCTTCTTACTGACTATGTTTTGAACCATTCCTGTGACAAAAGTTCTAGATTCCGATGCTTCACTTCTGGTTTACTGTATCCCTCTGACCATCTTATTGACGATGAAACACAGAAATTGCATCGGAACTAAATACAAAAGGCACAATGCCGTCTTAAGTACAAGAAGACTGACTCTTATTACTGTCTATGCTTTGAACGATTCCTGTTACATAAGTTATGGATTCCGATGCTTGACTTCAGGTTTACTGTATCCTTTGGACCTTCTTATTGGCAACGAAACACAGAAATTGCATCGGATTTAAATACAAAAGGCACAATGTGGACTTCAGTACAAGAAGACTGACTCTTCCTACTGTCTATGCTTTGAACAATTCCTGTGACATTAGTTATGGATTTCGATGCTTCACTTCAGGTTTACTGTATCCTTTGGACCTTCTTATTGGCGACGAAACACAGAAATTACGTCGCAATTAAATAGAAAAGGCACAATGCCGACTTAAGTAAAAGAAGTCTGACACTTCCTACTCTCTAGGCTTTAAACCATTCCTCAGACACTACTTATGGATTCCGATGCTTCACCTCAGGTTCACTGTATCCCTCTGACCCTCTTATTGACGATGAAACACAGAAGTTGCACCGGAAATAAATAGAAAAGGCACAATGCCGTCTTAAGTAGAAGCAGACTGACGTTTCTTAGTGTCTATGTTTTGAACCATTCCTGTGACGCTAGTTACAGATTCCGATGCTTCACTTCAGGTTTACTGTATCCCTTGGACCATCTTATTGACGATGAAATACAGAAATTGCCTCGGAATTAAATACAAAAGGTACAATGCCGACTTAAGTACAAGAAGACTGACTCTTCTTACTGACTATATCTTGATCCATTGCTGCTACACTATTTATAGATTCCGATGCTTCACTTCAGGTTTACTGTATCCTTCTGACCTTCTTATTAACGATGAAACAAAGATATTGCGTCGGCATTAAATACAAAAGGCACAATGCCAAATCAAGTACAAGAAGACTGACTCTTCTTACTGACTATGCTTTGAACCATTCCTGTGACACTAGTTATAGATTCCGATGCTTCACTTCTGGTTTACTGTATCCTTTGGACCTTCTTATTGGCGACGATACACAGAAATTGCATCGGAATTAAATATAAAAGGCACAATGCCGACGTAAGTACAAGAAGACTGACTCTCCTTACTGTCTATGTTTGAACCATTAATGTGACACTAGTTATAGATTCCGATGCTTCACCTCAGGTTCACTGTATCCCTCTGACCTTCTTATTGACGATGAAACATAGAAATTGCATCGGAATTAAATAGAAAAGGCACAATGCCGTCTTAAGTACAAGCAGACTGACTCTTCTTAGTGTCTATGTTTTGAACCATTCCTGTGACGCTAGTTACAGATTCCGATGCTTCACTTCAGGTTTACTGTATCCCTTGGACCTTCTTATTGACGATGAAACACAGAAATTGCATCGGAATTAAATAGAAAAGGCACATTGCCCTCTTAAGTACAAGCAGACTGACTCTTCTTACTGACTATGTGTTCAATCATTCCTGTTACACTAGTTAGAGATTCCGATGGTTCACTTCAGGTTTACTGTATGCCTCTGACCTTTTTATTGACGATGAAACACAGTAATTGCATCGGAATTAAATTGAAAAGGGCACAATGCCGACTTAAGTACAAGAAGACTGACTCTTCTTACTGTCTATGTTTTGTACCATACCTGTGACACTAGTTATAGATTCCGATGCTTTACTTTAGGTTTACTGTATACCTTGGACCTTCTTATTGACAATGAAACACAGAAATTCCATCGGAATTAAATACTAAAGGCACAATGGCGACCTAAGTACAAGAAGACTGACTCTTCTTACTGAGTATGTTTTAAACTATTCCTGTGACACTAGTTTTAGACTACGATGCTTCACTTCAGGTTGACTGTATCCCTCTGAACTTCGTGTTGACGATGAAACACAGAAATTGCATAGGAAATAATTACAAAAGGCACAATGCCGACTTAAGTACAAGAAGACAGACTCTTCCTACTATCTATATTTTGAACCATTCCTGTGACACTAGTTATAGATTCCGATGCTTCATTTCAGGTTTACTGTATCCCTCTGACCTTCTTTGTGACGATGAAACACAGAAATTGCATCGGATTTATATAGAAAAGGCACAATGCCGACTTAAGTACAAGAGGACTGACTCTTCTTACTGACTATACCTTCATCCATACCTGTGACACTAGTAATTGATTACGATGCCTCACTTCAGGTTTACTGTATCCTTTGGACCTTCGTGTTGGCGACGAAACACAGAAATTGCATCGGAATTAAATGGAATAGGCACAATGCCGACTTAAGTACAAGAAGACAGACTCTTCCTACTGTCTATGTTTTGAACCATTCTTGTGACGCTAGTTATAGATTCCAAAGCTTCACCTCAGGATCACTGTATCCCTCTGACGATCTTATTGACTATGAAACACAGATATTGCATCGGAATTAAATAGAAAAGGCACAATGTCGTCTTAAGTACAAGCAGACTGACTCTTCTTACTGACTATGTGTTGAACCATTCCTGTGACACTAGTTATAGATTCCGATGCTTCATTTCAGGTTTACTGTATCCCTTGGACCGTCGTGTTGACGATGAAACACAGATAGTACATCGGAATTAAATACAAAAGGCACAATGCCAACTTTAGTACAAGAAGACTGACTCTACCTACTGTCTATGTTTTGAACCATTCCTGTGACACTAGTTATAGATTCCGAGTCTTCACTTCAGGTTTACTGTATCCCTCTGACCTTCTTTTTGACGATGAAACACAGAAATTGCATCGGAATTAAATAGAAAAGGCACAATATCGACTTAAGTACAAGAAGACTGACTCTTCTTACAGACTATATCTTGATCCATTCCTGTGACACTAGTTATAGATTCCGATGCTTCACTTCAGGTTTACTGTATCCCTTTGACCTTCTTATTGACGATGAAACACAGAAATTGCATCGAAATTAAATACTAAAGGCACAATGCCGACTTAAGTACAAGAAGACTGACTCTTATTAGTGACTATGATTTGAACCATTCCTGTGACACTAGTTGTAGATTCCGATGCTTCACTTCAGGTTTACAGTATCCCTTGGACCTTCTTATTGACGATGAAACACAAAAATTGCATCGGAATTAATTACAAAAGGCACAATGCCGATTTAAGTACAAGAAGATTGACTCTTCTTACTGACTATGCTTTGAACCGTTCCTGTGACACTAATTATAGATTCCGATGCTTCACTTCAGGTTTACTGTATCCCTTGGACCTTCTTTTTGACGATGAATCACAGAAATGGCATCGGAATTAAATAGAAAAGGCACACTGCCGACTTAAGTACAAGAAGACTGACTCTCCTTACTGACTATGCTTTGAAACATTCCTGTGACACTAGTTATAGATTCCGATGCTTTTCTCAGGTTTACTGTATCCCTCTGACCTTCTTATTGGCGATGAAACACAGAAAATGCAGCGGAATTAAATACAAAAGGCAAAATGCCGACTTCAGTACAAGAAAACTGACTCTTCTTACTTTTTTTTTGTTTTGAACCATTCCTGTGCCACTAGTTACAGATTTCGATGCTTCACTTCAGGTTTACTGTATCCCTCTGACCTTCTTATTGACGATGAAACACAGAAATTGCATCGGAAATAAATACATAGGCACAATGCCGAATTAAGTACAAGAAGACTGACTCTTCTTACTGTCTATGATTTGAACCATTCCTTTGACACTAGTTATTGATTCCGATGCTTCACTTCAGGTTTACTGTATACCTTGGACCTTCTTATTGACGATGAAACACAAAAATTGCATCGGAATTAATTACAAAAGGCACAATGCCGATTTAAGTACAAGAAGATTGACTCTCCTTACTGACTATGTTTTGAACCATTCCTGTGACAAAAGTTCTAGATTCCGATGCTTCACTTCAGGTTTGCTGTATCCCTCTGACCATCTTATTGACGATGAAACACAGAAATTGAATCGGAATTGAATTCAAAAGGCACAATGCCGACTTCAATACGAGAAGACTGACTCTTCTTACTGACTATGTTTTGAACCATTCCTGTGACACTAGTTATGGATTCCGATGCTTCACTTCAGGTTTACTGTATCCCTTGCACCTTCTTATTGACGATGAAATACAGAAATTGCATCGGAAATAAATACAAAAGGTACAATGCCGACTTAAGTACAAGAAGACTGACTCTTCTTACTGACTATATCTTGATCCATTGCTGTTACACTATTTATAGATTCCGATGCTTCACTTCAGGTTTACTGTATCCCTTGGACCTTCTTACTGACGATGAAACACAGAAATTGAATCGGAATTAAATACAAAAGGCCAAATGCCGACTTATGTACAGGAAGACTTACTCTTCTTACTGACTATGATTTGAACCATTCCTGTGACACTATTGTAGATTCCGATGCTTCACTTCAGGTTTACTGTATCCCTCTGACTTTCTTATTATCGATGAAACTAAGATATTGCGTCGGAATTAAATACAAAAGGCACAATGCCAAATCAAGTACAAGAAGACTGACTCTTCTTACTGACTATGCTTTGAACCACTCCTGTGACACTAGTTATAGATTCCGATGCTTCACTTCTGGTTTACTGTATCCTTTGGACCTTCTTATTGGCGACGATACACAAAAATTGCATCGGAATTAAATATAAAAGGCACAATGCCGACTTAAGTACAAGAAGACTGATTCTTCCCACTGTCTATGTTTGAACCGTTCCTGTGACACTAGTTATAGATTCCGATGCTTCACCTCAGGTTCACTGTATCCCTCTGACCTTATTGACGATGAAACACAGAAATTGCATCGGAATTAAATAGAAAAGGCACAATGCCGTCTTAAGTACAAGCAGACTGACTCTTCTTAGTGTCTATGTTTTGAACCATTCCTGTGACGCTAGTTACAGATTCCGATGCTTCACTTCAGGATTACTGTATCCCTTGGACCTTCTTATTGACGATGAAACACAGAGATTGCATCGGAATTAAATAGAAAAGGCACAATGCCGTCTTAAGTACAAGCAGACTGACTCTTCTTACTGACAATGTGTTCAACCATTCCTGATACACTAGTTAGGGATTCCGATGCTTCACTTCAGGTTTACTGTATCCCTCTGACCTTATTATTGACGATGAAACGCAGAAATTGCATCGGAATTAAATACAAAAGGCACAATGCTGACCTAAGTACAAG
The DNA here is from genome assembly GCF_021461385.2 of Schistocerca piceifrons. Classification (NCBI taxonomy): domain Eukaryota; kingdom Metazoa; phylum Arthropoda; class Insecta; order Orthoptera; family Acrididae; genus Schistocerca; species Schistocerca piceifrons. Next base: position 1,135,109,882 of record NC_060139.1, on the reverse strand, counting down.
AAGACTGACTCTTCTTACTGAGTATGTTTTAAACTATTCCTGTGACACTAGTTTTAGATTACGATGCTTCACTTCAGGTGTACTGTATACCTCTGAACTTCGTGTTGACGTTGAAACACAGAAATTGCATAGGAAATTAATACAAAAGGCACAATGCCGACTTAAGTACAAGAAGACAGACTCTTCCTACTGTCTATGGTTTGAACCATTCCTGTGACACTAGTTATAGATTCCGATGCTTCACTTCAGGTTTACTGTATCCCTCTGACCTTCATTGTGACGTTGAAACACAGAAATTGTGTACAGGATGGCAGGTATGGGCAGGCGGTGGGCGTTATGGAATAATAGTGTAATTTTTAGAGAAAGGCCATTTATTGGCTAAAGCATGATGAAAGGGGCTACATAGGCCTAGGGAGGTGAGGGTGAGCCAGAGCTTACAATTTGGCGAACATTGTTCGCGAAGCTACCGAAAGTGGTTGTCTGCCAAAACTAAGTCCACAGTGCCGCAGCACCGGGAGAAGCGGGAGATGAATAATGCTACAGGGCGCGCATCCGACTCGCGGGTGAGCAAGAATACAAGAGAGCGGGCCCGGCGACGGGCGGCCGGGTATGTTCGACGCACCACGCGGCTTCCTCCACTCTGATTGGTCAGGACCGAGCAAACCGTGCGGGCGGCATGGAACTTTCCAGAACGTTGCCTGCTAAGCGACGCCTGGGACGGCGTTACCTCGTCAGCACACGAGAGAGGCGTGTGAACAAGGTGCCCTTTCTCGGTGCTGACTTCCTGTTACTAAATCGTGGAACGAAAGAATTTACAGGCAGCTAACGCTGCCGGCCGTGGCTTGGCCGCAATGGAAAAATGAAGTTACTGGTTGGAGGGTCATATAATAAAGTAAAATCCCTTATTGTCTGGCTCATCCTTTACATTCCTCCCCCTTCCGTGGGAGCGGAGAACGTATGTGAATTCGCTCAATGCAATTATTATTTGAATGTAAACAAATTTAAATTTATCTTGCAAAAGAAAGTGAACATTGGCTCTCACGGAAGACGGCAGGGGTCTTAATCTATGGGAGGGTATAGAGACTCTAAAGACCTCCTAAGGGTCGCAAGGGGACTTACATCAACAATATTGTGTGCATGCAAGAATCATCATAAGACATCAAATCATCATAGAATATCAAAACATCATAAAATATCAAAACAAAATTAGAACAAAACATAGCAGTGTGAATTAGACAAACATGTCAAGTGTTCTTGTTGCTAAGTTGAAGTAAAAATGTCTTTTTTTTTCTTTTGTTGGAATAAGTTGAAAATATAAACACATCACCACTGATGAGTCACGGCGAGGGCGAGTGGCACGAGGCGCCGTGGTGTGTTGTCCTCAGCGGGCAGCGTGCAGGCTGCCGGTGGGTAGGGGGCGTGGCCGTGGCCAGGTCCGTGCACTGGAACTCAGCGCAGGGGGGGTATGAGGGGAGGTCCACACGTTTCAAAACACAGTTGAAAAGGGAGTTATCACTAAGGGAACACTTCAATACACTACACTAGTTTTTCCACATTAACTGATATCTCAGTTTCACTCTTAAAACTAAGGGAGGGCACATGCCTGATAGGTTCTTGTTTTCTCTTTTTTGTTTGGTTTAATTTGCGACTGTTTGCCATTCATTTAAGTGTGCCAACAGGCGAAGGTAAGAAATTTGTCCTTTTTTCATATTTTAGCAAATCATCAATTGACGTTAGGATGTGATTATTTGATTTTTTAGGTAAAACTTGAACGTTAGCTGACAAGGGAATCATGAATGAGCTTTCAGGTATAAAAAACATAATTAAAGGAGTGCGAATACTAAGTAATGCGTAGTGGCATGAAAGGTTATAAGTGGTGTTCCAACAGGAACCGTTTGCTAAAGATCTGCGAGGAGGCTACGTCAGAGTGGCAGCTGACTGCAAGGCCGAATCTCGCGCTAAGTGAGAAAGGCGCGCGGCAGATAATTTCCAAGGGCAGTGCGGCAGCTGAGAAGCGAAGCCGACGCGGCTACGTGCGAACGCAGTGCGCACGTGCGCGTCGCAGGAAGCATGCGTCAGGTGTAAGAGCGAGAGAGAGCGATGAAGCTTACCGACGCTGTTGACTGCGCTCTCTGTATTTTACGCTCTCTCCACATGTTCTTGGTCTCCTGCGCCAGATGAGCCTATTTATGTGCTTCAAAGTGACGAATATTAATGTCACAAAAAGGGGTATAGCATTACTGAATAAAGGGGAATAGATATGCGTAATCGATATGTTCTTTTTTTTCAACAATGACCAACAAAACATAAGTGGGATTACGCGTGACAAAGCTAGATGAGTTGTTACAGTGGGTTCTGTTTAAAATTACATTATGCATTAGTAAGTTGGTTCGTAACCAAGTTCCTATGAAATCCATTTGAGCCCAAACACAATTCTTACATAAACATGAAAATATAAAAATGAAGTACATAAATATCATATTAAATATACTGCATATTCCATATCACTAAACAAAGAAAGTTAAGTGCCTCTTAGGGCTGACCCTCTACGTGTAATAACATTTACATTGTGAGAAGTTTCTCATGCATCAACATTTTTGCTGAAAATATCAAGGAAAATTGACAAAGAAAAGTGACACCAGTTTGGTGCAGGTGGGGCGTTGATTGTGTCGTTGGATGTCAACGCTATTGTTAACGAGAGGAGAGAAACAAAACTCGAAGGGAATCTAGAGATTTCCATAGTGGAGACAGAAAGCGTAAGAAATTGGATTACAATATAATTTGAGCGTAATTTCTGAAGGACTTTTCCTTTATGAAGGTGCAGTGCAAGGCGCATCGCTTACACGACGTTATCGCCTACTTAACTGTGTATACGACAATTCTGCGATTCCAAGATAGCTGCTACTTACTTCTTCCTAAAACACGACTTCCATCACATAAAAAAAAAACTTTACTGTGCGACCAAATTCGTCGTCTTTATCCTCTCAACATCTTGCGACTAACTTTACTTTGCGACCAAATTCGCCGTCTTCATCCTCTCAACATTTTGCGACTAAACTCGCCGTCTCTATAACTCCATGGTGCTGGCCTCCTTGGGCCCAGCTGGTTGCTTAAAACTCCGTCTATCATTGGTTATCTCGCAGTGTCCTGGGACACGTCATACAGTTAAATGCTACTACTTCAATTGTCGGTATTCCTTCGGAAAATACAACGGGAAAACAAAGAAGGCTCAAGGTTTTGAACAGAGATTTCCGCTTACTGGCGTTTAGCTGCGGGCTAGACGCGGTTCGCGTCTGACGTTGCCTGATCAGCTGTCGTCAGAGAGCACGGAACACTGTTCTCGTGAACTCTTCTTCGAGATGGAAGATCAAAGTCTGGGCTGAATAGTTTTGTGTCTGTTGAAAGTTGACAGATCAAAGTGGGTAGAACAGACTATGTCGCGGAACGGAAAAGTGAAGAAACGACACAGACAGCTAAGGGACCGCGCGGGTGCCAGCCGCGTCACGTAAGGTACGTGCCCTTGCGGGTGTGGTTCTCTTGTTCATCCAACAGACCAGGTATATAGCCAAAACTTGCTCGTTCTGGGGGTATGATTCACTCTGTTTACGTTATCTATCACGGGGGTAGGCATGTGGTATGTCCCTCCTGATAAACATTCAAATAAAATGATAATAAAGCATGGTTACATCCTAAACTACTCTTCCAAAACAATTTATTACCTAAGACATCATTATTATTAAACAAATAATTGGCAGTACTCGGGAACTTACTCTAGCATACTTGAAATCCTACAAAATGACTATCCTCATCAATATAGTAACACAGCGACACATGGAAACACTAGGTTGATACAAATACTAAATTACTGGTGCTGGCAAAACTTTAGCAAAATTCTCTAAATAGTTAGTAATAAAACAGTCAAAATGAACAACAATAAGATAATACATGGACTTAAGTAATTGGACACAAGTAATTAGACATAAGTAATTGGACGTAATCAATTAGACACAAGCAATTTGACATAAGTAATTGGCAACTCGTCATAGTGATATAAGCGGTGGCAAAACCGTAACAAAAGCAAAAGTTTAAAATATTATTTCCTTCAAACAAAACTTCCTTATCCTCCAGTTACATTTCGTAGCAAAATGAATGTAAGCATCCCTTTGTATTCCTTTATGCTCTCGTTTGTGTCTCCATACCAACTAATAGTCTTTGGTACTTTTTCCTAGAATAAAACTGTCTTTACGTAATGGCAATGTTGTGTGTAATGCTGTGGAATAGTGTAATGTCACGTTGATACTTCCTTTAACAAAATTCTGATGAAAAATGATTTTATGTCTCCTTCAATGGACGGACCAATAATTATTAAACGTGTGATAAACCGTTTCCTATGTTGATTTGTTTTTGCAAATATTTGTGATTATCAGTCACCCAGTCAATCGTTCCGGTGTGTATTTGTTGTTCTTTTTTGTTCATTCTCTCACTTACCTGCTTCCATATAATCAATATTGGCGGCTCGACGAAGCTAGTTGCATCTCGGAAGACGTCGATATGACTTACCTGTCGGTGCTTTGGTTTTTTATAAAATTAGAGTTCATTTGTCATATAAAGAGTGTGTAGGGAGCAAAGTAAGTTCCTGACTATTGAAAATGTGCATAACGTTATTCATAGGGTTCGTTATATAATGGTTAAGAATTTCTGTGTAGAGATTCAGTGCAGCTTGAGGTGCTAAGGTGCGACACGCGTCGCGCTCGTGAGATTGTAAGTTGCTGACAGCAGCTGACAGTACGGCTGCGTCCGGTTTCACTGGCTCGGCTGCATAACTGGCGTTCACTTACTACGCATGGAGTTTGTCTCTCGGTACAGTCACAAAATTTCCTTCCAGAGTTATCTTATGTTGTTCACGACAGTTATGCATGGAGGATGTTCTTTTCTAAGGGACTCTAATAACTTCAATCGTTAGAGGTCACAAAACTATCGGGTTACAACTATTTTACTTAAACACTCTGTTCTTCAAAATTTAGGTAAATGGCAGGTGTTAGACTTCTATATAAACTATATTTTGCAATGGCATTCCAAACCCAACTCCTTGGCTAACGCGTTCCCCACTCAGCGGTCGTTTACAGGACAGATATAGCGGCAAGTGCCGGCTTCCTTGACACCATATAGATCCGTTTATTAACCGTGATGGTAATACAACATAGCCGGAGATCGATCTGAAATTCCAATGTTTTCTAATCCTGATGGTTTAGACAATGCGTACCAGGAAAAAGTTCTCTCTCCGACAATACAAATAGATCCCCATCTTTAGATCAGACTAGTAAAATCTGCAGGGCGATATTAAGCTGGCGAGTTTATTTCTATAACTATCACTTTAGGTTTGCTGTTTAAACTGCAACGTACGAAGGTGTAGCGCGGCTGACGCACGCGGCGTGCAGGGCGATTGTTGGGCGGGGTGGAGGGGCGAGGGGAAAGGTGCAGATACAGTACGCGCCAAAGACAAAGGCGGAGGGTGGGGAAGGGGGAACTGCAATGGCAGCTCTCTCGGCAGGCAGGCGAGAGGGAAGGGAAGGGGGCCGCGTCGCCAGCTGACAGGGAGGGGCGGGACTCGGCGCATGTGAACAGCTGTAGACCACAGTGGAGGTATTTACGCACTCCTTCCGTGGCATTTAATATACAGAAATACGTGGTTCCAAAAAACTTACCTTGTTGTCTGTTCACATCGCATCATGAAAACAATAAAATAGCACTTGGGGAAGACTTACTTTAGAGTAACATATTGGTTGTTTAACTTGGACGTATTAATTCATGTTTTTATCGTTGTGTGATCATTTAGCAAAACATACATGTAATAGGGCGTCTTTCAAAGTACTGGTAGACGGCTGCATGTAGTCACTGATCTACCGGCAGTTACGAAGGCGTATTACGATCATGTTTTTATGGTAAAGCTTTAATACCTGTGTTCGTGCACTATTCACTAAATTAATAGGTGAAATGTGAATCCCTTTGATATATCCCCGATTAACTGATTCTTTCTCTAAGTGTTCTGTTGACAAGGACAACTTTCCCCTTAATTCCATGATTAAAGAATGTTTGTGGTTTTAATTCTCGACTGCTACGATAACATTACTGGAGACGTTAAATGACAAGACAAAATGATTACATAACTTCAGTCACTTCCATTAACATGTGACGTCATAAATTCTATTACCAGTTACCAACAGTTGCCAATTCTTATGTCTACTTATAACTAACATGCACAATTTAATTAAATGTATAGTAACTACGATGTTTTCCGTCAATTAATTCTCTTGCTGCATGCAGGACTTTTCCAACTGTTTATATACCATTCCAGACCTACTTTCAGGAACGCAAATCATAGGGGTTTGACCTTAGAGCATATCTACGTTGCTGTCTAGGCGGTTGTATTACCTTCTTTCTTGCTTTTTTGGGTGGAACTACTGGCGTAATAGGCCCGGTTTCACTGTTAGGTGGGGGTGGCTCGGGTCCTTTATACAGTTTCACTCTGTCAAAATGAACGATCACTGTGCGTTCCGCTAACTGAATTTCCGCATTTACTGGTGAAGTAAGCCGGATGATACGGTACGGTCCTTCATAAGTAGGTGTAAACTTTTTGGTTCTTCCCTTTTTTACTACTGGATTGCTCAACATAAGTAGGTCTCCTACCTTGTACTCAGGCATTTTTGCTTTTTGATTACTTCTCTTTAACTGTTGGGCGGTGGCTCGGGCAATGTTCCCTCTTACTTTTTTCCAAATGGATTTTAGACGTCGAGCTAGACCTTTCACATCTTTGGATTTAATTCCAGGGGGCAGTTTGTCAATTTCAAAAGGCGAATTCATAGGGCGGCCATATACTGCTTCATAAGGTGAGTACCCTGTAGCTTCATGGACACGGCTGTTATATGCTGACGTAACGTATTGAACATACTTATCCCAGTCAGAGTGATGTTTATTAACATAGTAAGACAGCATGCGCATAACGGTGCGGTGGACTCGCTCCAGGCGACCGTTTGCTTTGGGTGGAACGGTGTCGTTCGCCACTTTTTAATTCGCAATAACCGACAAACTTCGGTAAATACCGCAGACATGAAATTCGTACCCTGGTCTGTGAGTACAGCTTCAGGGCTTCCGTATGGTAACACCAAATGGGTGACAAAAGCACGCGCTACTGTTTCAGCGGACATATCTGGTATAGGAATGAGAATCAAGAACCTAGAGAAATGATCTATAAGGGACAGAATATACCGATTATTTTGGGGGCTCACAGGGAAAGGACCGACAATATCTGCTGCTACTACTGCCCAGGGATAAGTGGCTTCCGGTTCCTGCTGTAAAGGCACTTTCGTTCGAGGTGGTAAGGACCTCTTAACACAAGGTAGACAATTTTGTATATACTTTTGCACGTCTTTCCGTCTTCCTGCCCAGAAATAACGGGCGGCTATTCGGCAGTTTGTGGCTCGAAGGCCGTTATGACATGCCTGCAGGCTATCGTGACACTGTGCGATAATCTTGGAACGTAATTCTTTCGGGATTACTGTCTGTTTACCCAAGTGGGTCTTTCGATATAAAATTCCATCTTCAACGGAAAATTCAGGCAAAGCCACATATTTCTGACATTCGACGTCTCTTTGCTGTGCCTCCCTTAATTCTTCAATAGAAACGTCATTAGCTACGATCACTCTGACCTTTCGGCTTAATGCGTCGGCGTTCTGATGTAACTTGCCCGGTTTGTGTTTCACCTCATACTCAAATTCGCTCAATTTCAAAGCCCAACGAGTTAGCCTACTACTAGGGTCTTTTAAGCTCAACATCCACTGTAACGCGGCGTGATCAGTGATGATAGTGAATTTTCTCCCATACAAATGACATCGTAAATAAGTTACACCAAACATGAGTGCTAGTAGTTCCTTCTCAGTTGTGCTGTAATTTGACTCTGCTTTATTAAGCTGTCGAGACGCATAACCAATTGGTCGTTCTTCGCCATCTATCTCTTGTGACAGGATGGCTCCTACAGCATAATCTGAGGCGTCCACTGACAGTATGAATGGTTTTTCAAAATCCGGGTACGCTAGTACAGGGGCTCTAGTTAAAACATGTTGAATTTGTTGCATAGCTTTATCACATTCTTTGGTCCAAATAAAACTAACTCCTTTTTTCAATAAATCAGTCAGGGGCTTAGCAAGGGTGGCATAATTATTCACGAAACGTCTGTAGTAGTTTGCAAGGCCTAAAAGTGACTGTAGTTCTTTGACATATGTCGGTGTTGGAAATTCCTTTACTGCGGTGGTCAGACGGGGGTCCGGTTTGACACCTTCTCCACTTATTATATGACCTAAATATTGTACTTGTGACTGGGCGAAAGCACACTTTTCTAATTTTACACTCAAATGAGCTCCTTTTAACATTTGCAAAACATCCCTCAGTCTTTCTGCATGTTCTTTTATCGTTTTAGAAAAAATAATAATGTCATCTAAATACACCAAGCAGGTTGTAGGTTTCAACCCACGCAGCAGCAAGTCTGCAAATCTTTGAAAAGTGGCAGGGGCGTTTCTCAATCCAAATGGCATCCTTACAAATTCATACAATCCTGTAGGTACAACAAAAGCAGTTTTATGGCGGTCCTGGGGTGCAACAGGGATCTGATGGTACCCACAACGCAAATCAAGGGTGGTAAAATACTTACAGTTGCCCAATCGGTCGAATGTTTCATCAATGCGCGGTAACGGATATGTGTCTGGTGTCGTTACCCGATTTACTGCCCGCATATCGACACATAGGCGATAGGCTTTCTCCCCATTTACTGATTTCTTTGGCACAACGACCACGGGGGACGCCCACGCACTCGAGGAGGGTTGTATGATTCCTGCTGCTAATTGCTGCTGAATCGTATCTTCAACTACAGACTGCAAATGATATGGTATTCGGTAAGGTTTTTGTGCAATTGGCCGAGCTTCTCCGGTCGGAATTTCGTGCTGAACCAAATCCGTAGCCGGTAGAAACTGCCTCTCTTCAAACAACCACGAAAATTCCCCTAATACCGGCTGCAACATCCTTTTCTCCTCACTGTTTAAATGACCTAACTTCTCTGCTAACTGACTCCTTATCGTCGACGCGACATATCGCACTTCTCTAACTGAACATTTCTTTTCTTTCCTGCCTTTCTTATCTTTATTTCGTTGCTTGTCAGCTCCTCTTATTTCCTCAAAAATTTCCTGACCACTGGCAACAATAGTACCCTTCGGTATCACAACATCTTCTACACCAAAATTATCTATACTTACTGGTATCGCAAAACCCTTCTGTCTCCTTTCCGGTCGGCAGATACTTCTCTTTATATGTACTGACTGACGATCTAAAACATCAGTCTGGGTGAGCGGGTCAACCAGAATGTCTGTATTAGGCTGTTCTTGATTTTTCACATCTATCCAGAGAATCTTTCCACTTCCGCCTTTTATCCTCACAGGGTCAGTGGTTTTTATCGCCCACATCTGCAGATTTATGGGAGACTGTGAACGGCGCCTTTCGCAGCTCCCTCGCGTCTGACGGGGGTGCGCACTGCCAAATCGGTGAATTGCTTCGCCGAACTGCACAGTTCGCGTTCGATAGTCCACTATCCCCTGATAACGGTGCAGGAAGTCATTCCCTAGTATGATGTCAAATTCACCCTTCTTTAGCCTCACTACCTCCATCCTCAGACTGTATTTACCACCGTCTATTTGCAGATTCACTACACACGAACCTGCAGGGACAATTACTTCCTCTCCAAGGCCACTGATATTGTACCGGGGTGGCTGTAACACCCTTCGATCATTTTTCTCCACAAACAATACACTAACTTGAGCACCAGTATCAACTAAAATTCTAACTCATTTGTTCCCGAGTACGCCAAATAGACTAACGTGTTCCACCTCTTTGCATTTTTCGGTCCTAACCGGGTGTATTATTTTTGCGGGGGCGCGGGTGGGTGGCGGAACCTGCCCCCCAAGCGTTTCCCTGATTCGACCCCGCGTTGCGGCGGTGGCCGCGCATCTGATTTGAAAATGGTGACTTTGTGGAGCAAACATTATTAGCATGACCTACTGTCTGGCAAATAGTGCAATACGGTGCGCGACAGCGCATTGCCGTATGGTTGGGCTTCCCACAACACTGACAAAATACTTCTTTTGCTGGGACCGGTACTGGGTCCGATGGGCGCGGGGCGGCAGCGCAAAAACGCAACACCTCTTCGCGAAGCATTGCCAAACGAACAGCTTCAAACAGAGAAGTGGGGGAGGCAGCTTTGACTTCTCCTCCGATGCGGGGGTCAATACCGCGAACAAATGCATCAATTGCATGCGCTTCGGCTTCTGAGCGTAAAATTCTGTTTTCACTGGCATTTTCACCTAGCTTGTAGGTATGACAAGACACTGCACGTATGCGATCTGCAAAGGCATCAAAATCCTCATTAGGCTTCTGCCTAAGGGTTGATAATTGATCTCTGTAATATGTGGTACCTCTGGTATCGGTATAACGCATAGTCAATCCGCGGGCCAATATTTCAAATTCGTGCGTGTCACGCAATTCGTCCACTGTTTCTATGAACATTCGGGCTTCCCCTGTCAACTTGAGTCTGGCTACATTGACCAATAGATCATCCGGCCAGGCACACGTGCGACCCACATCACGAATATTTTGTAAGAACATAGCTACATTTTCGTGGGACTTCCCAGAAAAGGTGGGAATGAAATCAGCCGCAGGAAAATTGCTTACAGTCGCCATGTTAGCAGAAATTGTGGCGTTTGTATTAGAGACAGAATTAGTGTTAGTTGCCTCTGTTTGAGCATTTGTTACAGGGGTGGAGCTAGCCACAGGTATGGAAGTTCGCGCACTAGCTTCCAGCGTCTGTTTCAAGACGCGGTTTTGCTCAAGTAGCTCCTGATTTTGTGCGAATAACTGGCGCATTTGCGAATTTATGGCCTCGAGCGGGTCTTGCGAGGCGGGTGCCTCTACGGGGGTATCCCGTTCCGTCGCTCGTGTCCCTATCGGCATGTTTACAAATTTATGGGACGCTAGTGACCAGAAAAAAGTAATGATTGTTACAAAAAAAGGACGGCCGCAAAGATTCTCAATCCAGCGGCGGAAGATCGTCGAAGCTATAGTTGTAAGCATCGCGGCGACTTACATGGCGATGGAGGCGGTGCGACGCATTGGTGGCGGCGACGGCGTGGTGCAGTGGCTGCGGCGGCGGCGGCGGCGTCCGGACCCTCGGGCGGCGGCGAATGTGTTGGCGGCGGACGGCGCTGGCTCGGCCGGTCGGCGATGGCGGCAGCCCCTGGCGCGTCGGTGACAGCGGCGGATGACGGCGGCCCGGCAGGTCGCGCAGCGCAGCGCAGGCCCCTCGAACTCAGGCAGCGGGCAGCGCGGCGGCGTCCGGCTCACGTGGCTGACTAGCGTGGGCTGCCTCGCTGCAGCGCGCGCCCTGTGCGTGTTTAGTGGAGCTGCCACGGCCCACGCGGAGCAAACGTGGCGGCCGGTTGGCGCATTCCGTGCGCGAAGTGTACGGCGTCTAGCCGGGAGAAATTTAGTGTAGCGACAAAGTCACTACGGGAACGGATCCAAACTTCTGACACCAATTGTACAGGCTGGCGGGTATGGGCAGGCGGTGGGCGTTATGGAATAATAGTGTAATTTTTAGAGAAAGGCCATTTATTGGCTAAAGCATGATGAAAGGGGCTACATAGGCCTAGGGAGGTGAGGGTGAGCCAGAGCTTACAATTTGGCGAACATTGTTCGCGAAGCTACCGAAAGTGGTTGTCTGCCAAAACTAAGTCCACAGTGCCGCAGCACCGGGAGAAGCGGGAGATGATTAATGCTACAGGGCGCGCATCCGACTCGCGGGTGAGCAAGAATACAAGAGAGCGGGCCCGGCGACGGGCGGCCGGGTATGTTCGACGCACCACGCGGCTTCCTCCACCCTCATTGGCCAGGACCGAGCAAACCGTGCGGGCGGCATGGAACTTTCCAGAGCGTTGCCTGCTACGCGACGCCTGGGACGGCGTTACCTCGTCAGCACACGAGAGAGGCGCGTGAACAAGGTGCCCTTTCTCGGTGCTGACTTCCTGTTACTAAACCGTGGAACGAAAGAATTTACAGGCAGCTAACGCTGCCGGCCGTGGCTTGGCCGCAATGGAAAAATGAAGTTACTGGTTGGAGGCTCATATAATAAAGTAAAATCCCTTATTGTCTGGCTCATCGGAATTATATAGAAAAGGCACAATGCCGACTTAAGTACAAGAAGACTGACTCTTCTTACTGACTATTTCTTGATCCATTCCTCTGACACTAGTTATTGATTACGATGCTTCACTTCAGGTTTACTGTATCCCTTAGACCTTCTTATTGACGATGAAACACAGAAATTGCATCGGAATTAAATACAAAAGGCACAATGCCGAATTAAGTACAAGAAGACTGACTCTTCTTACTGACTATGCTTAAACCATTCCTGTTACACTAGTTGAAGAACCCGATGCTTCACTTCAGGTTTACAGTAACCCTAGGACCTTCGTATTGACGATGAAACACAGAAATTGCATCGGAACTAAATACAAAAGGCACATTGCCGACTTAAGTACAAGAAGACAGACTCTTCCTACTGTCTATGTTTTGAACCATTCTCGTGACGCTAGTTATAGATTCCGAAGCTTCACCTCAGGATCACTGTATCCCTCTGACGATCTTATTGACGATGAAACACAGAAATTGCATCGGAATTAAATCGAAAAGGCACAATGCCGTCTTAAGTACAAGCAGACTGACTCTTCTTCCTGACTATGTGTTGAACCATTCCTGTGACACTAGTTAGACATTCCGATGCCTCACTTCAGGTTTACTGTATCCCTCTGACCTTATTGACGATGAAACACAGAAATTGCATCGGATATAAATACAAAAGGCACAATGCCGACTAAAATACATGTAGACCGAATCTTCCTACTTTCTATGTTTGAACCATTCCTGTGACACTAGTTATAGATTCCGATGCTTCATTTCAGGTTTACTGTATCCCTTGGACCGGCGTATTGACGATGAAACACAGATGGTGCATCGGAATTAAATACAAAAGGCACAATGCCAACTTAAGTACAAGAAGACTGACTCTACCTACTGTCTATGTTTTGAACCATTCCTGTGACACTAGTTATAGATTCCGATGCTTCACTTCAGGTTTACTGTACCCCTCTGACCTTCTTTTTGACGATGAAACACAGGAATTGCATCGGAATTAAATAGAAAAGGCACAATTTCAACTTACGTACAAGAAGACTGACTCTTCTTACAGACTATACCTTGATCCATTCCTCTGACACTAGTTATAGATTCCGATGCTTCACTTCAAGTTTACTGTATCCCTTGGACCTTCTTATTGACGATGAAACACAGAAATTGCATCGGAATTAAATACTAAACGCACAATGCCGACTTAAGTACAAGAAGATTGACTCTTCTGGCTGACTATGCTTTGAACCGTTCCTGTGACACTAATTATAGATTCCGATGCTTCACTTCAGGTTTACTGTATCCCTTGGACCTTCTTTTTGACGATGAATCACAGAAATTGCATCGGAATTAAATAGAAAAGGCACAATGCCGACTTAAGTACAAGAAGACTGACTCTCCTTACTGACTATGTTTTGAAACATTCCTGTGACACTAGTTATACATTCCGATACTTTTCTCAGGTTTACTGTATCCCTCTGACCTTCTTATTGACGATGAAACACAGAAAATGCAGCGGAATTAAATACAAAAGGCAAAATGCCGACTTCAGTACAAGAAAACTGACTTTTCTTACTTTTCTTTTTTTGTTTTGAACCATTCCTGTGTCACTAGTTACAGATTTCGATGCTTCACTTCAGGTTTACTGTATCCCTTGGCCCTTCTTATTGACGATGAAACACAGAAATAGCATCGGAATTAAATACAAAAGGCAAAATGCCGACTTAAGTACAAGAAGACTGACTCTTCTTACTGTCTATGTTTTAACCATTCCTGTGACGCTAGTTATAGATTCCGATGCTTCACTTCGGGTTTACTGTATCCCTTGGACCTTCATATTGACGACGAAACACAGAAATTGCATCGGAATTAAATAGAAAAGGCACAATGCCGACTTAAGCACAAGAAGACTGACTCTCCCTCCTGTCTATGTTTTGAACCATTCCTGTGACACTAGTTATAGATTCCGATGCTTCACCTCAGATTCACTGTATCCCTCTGACCTTCTTATTGACGATGAAACACAGAAATTGCATCGGAATTAAATAGAAAAGGAACAATGCCGTCTTAAGTACAAGCAGACGGACTCTTCTTACTGACTATGTGTTGAACCATTCCTGTTACACTACTTAGAGATTCCGATGCTTCACTTCAGGTTTACTGTATCCCTCTGACCTTTTTATTGACGATAAAACACAGTAATTGCATCGGAATTAAATTTAAAAGGGCACAATGCCGACTTAAGTACAAGAAGACCGACTCTTCTTGCTGTCTATGTTTTGAACCATTCCTGTGACACGAGTTATAGATTCCGATGCTCCACTTCAGGTTTACTGTATCCCTTGGACCTTCTTATTGACGATGAAACACAGAAATTGCATCGAAATTAAATACAAAGGGCACAATGCCGACTTAAGTACAAGATGACTGACTCTTCTTTCTGACTATGTTTTGAACCATTCCTGTAACGCTAGTTATAGATTCCGATGCTTCACTTCAGGTTTACTGTATCCCTCTGACCTTCGTATTGACGATGAAACACAGAAATTCCATCGGTAATAAATGCAAAAGGCACAATGCCGACTTAAGTACATGTAGACTGAATCCTCCTACTGTCTATGTTTGAACCACTCCTGTGACAGTAGTTATTGATTCCGATGCTTCATTTCAGGTTTACTGTATCCCTTGGACCTTCTTATTGACGATGAAACATAGATAGTGCATCGGAATTAAATACAAAAGGCACAATGCCAACTTAAGTACAAGAAGACTGACTCTACATACTGTCTATGTTTTGAACCATTCCTGTGCCACTAGTTATAGATTCCGATGCTTCATTTCAGGTTTACTGTATCCCTCTGACCTTCCTTTTGACGATGAAACACAGAAATTGCATCGGAATTAAATAGAAAAGGCACAATGCCGACTTAAGTACAGGAAGACTGTCTCTTCTTACTGACTATACCTTGATCCATTCCTGTGACACTAGTTATGGATTCCAATGCTAAACTTCAGGTTTACTGTATTCCTTGGACCTTCTAACTGACGATGAAACACAGAAATTGCACCGGAATTAAATACAAAAGGCACAATGCCGACTTAAGCACAAGAAGACTGACTCTTCTTACTGACTATGTTTTGAACCATTCCTGTGACACTAGTTATAGATTCCGATGTTCACTTTGGGTTTACTGTATCCCTCTGACCTTCTTATTGACGATGAAACACAGAAATTGCATCGGAACTAAATACAAAAGCACAATGCCAACTTAAGTACAAGAAGACTGACTCTTCTTACTGTCTATGTTTTGAACCATTCCTGTGACACTAGTTATAGATTCCGATGCTTCATTTCGGTTTTACTGTATCCCTCCTATTTTTATTTTTGACGATGAAACACAGAAATTGCATCGGAATTAAATAGAAAAAGCACAATGCCGACATCAGTACAAGAAGACTGACTCTTCCTACTGACCATATTTTGATCCATTCCTGTGACAATAGTTCTAGATTCTGATGCCTCACTTCAGGATTACTGTATCCCTCTGACCAATTTATTGTCGATGAAACACAGAAATTGAATCGGCATTAAATACAAAAGGCACAATGCCGACTTAAATACAAGTAGACTGACTCTTCTTACCCACTATGATTTGAACCATTACTGTGACACTAGTTATAGATTCCGATGCTTCACTTCAGCTGTACTGTATCCCTTGGACCTTCTTATTGACGATGAAACTCTGAAATTGCATCGGAATTAAATAGAAAAACACAATGCCGACTTAAGTAAAAGAAGACTGACTCTTCTCACTGACTATGTTTGGAGCCATTCCTGTGACACTAGTTATAGATAACGATGCTTCTCTTCAGGTTTACTGTGTCCCTCTGACGTTCTTATTGACGATGAAAACAGAAATAGCATCTGAATTAAGTACAAATGGCACAATGCCGACTTAAGTACAGGAAGACTGACTCTTCTTACTGTCTATGTTTTGAACCATACCTGTGACGCTAGTTATAGATTCCGATGCTTCACTTCGGGTTTACTGTATCCCTTGGACCTTCTTATTGACGTCGATACACAGAAATTGCATCGGAACTAAATTGAAAAGGCAAAATGCCGACTTATGTACAAGAAGATTGTCTCTTCCTACTGTCTATGCATCGAACCATTCCTGTGACACTAGTTATGGATTCCGATGCTTCACTTCAGGTTTACTCTAACCCTTGGACCTTCTTATTGACGATGAAATGCAGAAATTGCATCGGAATTACATACAAAAGGCATAATGCCGACTTAAGTACAAGAAGACTGACTGTTCTTCCTGATTATATTTTGATCCATTCCTGTGACCCTAGTTATATATTCCGATGCTTCACTTCAGGTTTACTGTATCCCTTGGACCTTCTTACTGACGATGAAACACAAAAATTGCATCGGAAATAAATATAAAAGGCACAATGCCGACTTAAGTGGAAGAAGACAGACTCTTCTTACTGACTATGATTTGAACCATTCCTGTGACACTAGTTGTAGATTCCGATGCTTCACTTCAGGTTTACTGTATCCCTAGGACCTTCTTATTGACGATGCAACTCAGAAACAGCATCGGGACTAAATACAAAAGGCACAATGCCGACATAAGTACAAGAAGACTGACTCTTCCTGCTGTCTATGATTTGAACAAATCCTGTGACATTAGTTTTAGATTCCGATGCTTCACTTCAGGATTACTGTTTCCTTTGGTCCTTCTTATTTTCGACGAAACACAGAAATTGCATCGGAATTAAATAGAAAAGGCACAATGCCGTCTTAAGTACAAGCAGACTGGCTCTTCTTACTGACTATGTGTTGAACCATTCCTGTGACACTAGTTATAGATTCCGATGCTCCACTTCAGGTTTACTGTATCCCTTGGACCTTCTTATTGACGATTAAACACAGAAATTGCTTCGAAATTAAATACAAAGGGCACAATGCCGGCTTAAGTACAAGAAGACCGACTCTTCTTACTGTCTATGTTTTGAACCTTTCCTGTGACACTAGTTATAGATTCCGATGCTCCACTTCAGGTTTACTGTATCCCTCTGACCTTCGTATTTACGATGAAACACAAGAAATTGCATCGGAAATAAATACAAAAGGGACAATGCCGACTTAAGTACATGTAGACTGAATCTTCCTACTGTCTATGTTTGAACCACCCCTGTGACTCTAGTTATAGATTCAGATGCTTCATTTCAGGTTTACTGTACCCCTTGGACCTTCTTATTGACGATGAAACACAGATAGTGCATCGGAATTAAATGCAAAAGGCACAATGCCAACTTAAGTACAAGAAGACTGACTCTTCCTACTGTCTATGTTTTGAACCATTCCTGTGATATTAGTTATAGATTCCGATGCTTCACCTCAGGTTTACTGTATCTCTCTGACCTTCGTTTTGACGATGAAACACAGAAATTGCATCGGAACCAAATACAAAAGGCACAATGCCGACTTAAGTACAAGAAGACTGACTCTTCTTACTGACTATGAGTTGAACCATTCCTGTGACACTAGTTAGAGATTTCGATGCTTCACTTCAGGTTTACTGTATCCCTCTCACCATCTTATTGACGATGAAACACAGTAATTGCATCGGAATTAAATTGAATAGGGCACAATGCCGACTTAAGTGTAAGAAGACTGACTCTTCTTACTGTCTATGTTTTGAACCATTCCTGTGAGACTAGAAATAGATTCCGATGCTCAACTCCAGGTTTACTGTATTCCTTGGACCTTCTTGTTGACGATGAAACACAGAAATTGCATCGGAATTAAATACAAAAAACACAATGCCGACTTAAGTACAGGAAGACTGACTCTTCTTACTACCTATGTGTTGAACCATTCCTGTGACACTAGTTAGAGATTCCGATGCCTCACTTCAGGTTAGCTGTATCCCTCTCACCGTCTCATTGACGATGAAACACAATAATTGCATCGGAATTAAATAGAAAAGGCACAATGCCGACTTTAGTAAATGAAGTCTGACTCTTCCTACTGTCTATGTATTGAACCATTCCTGTGACACTAGTTATAGATTCCGATGCTTTACCTTAGGTTCACTGTATTCCTCTGACCTTCTTATTGACGATGAAACACAGAAATTGCATCGGAATTAAATAGAAAAGCCACAATGCCGTCTTAAGTACAAGAAGACTGACTCTTCTTACTGACTATGTTTGAACCATTCCTGTGACACTAGTTGAAGATTCCGATGCTTCACTTCAGGTTTATTGTAACCCTAGAGCCTTCTTATTGACGATGACACACAGAAATAGCAACGGAACTAAATACAAAAGGCACAATGCCGACTTAAGTACAAGAAGACTGACTCTTCTTACTGACTATGTGTTGAACCATTCCTGTGACACTAGTTAGAGATTCCGATGCTTCACTTCAGGTTTACTGTATCCCTCTGTCCTTCTTACTGATGATGAAACACAGTAATTGCATCGGAATTAAATTGAAAAGGGCACAATGCCGACTTAAGTACAAGTAAACTGACTCTTCTTACTGTCTATGTTTTGACCCATTCCAGTGAGACTAGTTATAGATTCCGATGCTCAGCTTCAGGTTTACTGTATCTCTTGGACCTTCTTCTTGACGATGAAACACAGAAATTGCATCGGAATTACATGCAAATGGCACAATGCCGACTTATGTAGAATAATACTGACTTTTCTTACAGACTATGTTTTGAACCATTCCTGTGACACTAGTTGCAGATTACGATGCTTCACTTCATGTTTACTGTATCCCTCTGACCTCCTTATTAACGATGAAACACAGATATTGCATCGGAATTAAATACAAAAGGCACAATGCCGACTTAAGTACAAGCAGACTGTCTGTTCTTACTGACTAAGTGTTGAACCATTCCAGTGACACTAGTTACAGATTCCGATGCTTCATTTCAGGTTTACTGTATCCCTCTGACCTTCGTATTGACGATGAAACACCGTATTTGCATCGGACTTAAATTGAAAAGGGCACAATGCCGACTTAAGTACAAGAAGACTGACTCCTCTTACTGTCTATGCTTTGAACCATTCCTGTGACACTAGTTATAGATTCCGATGCTTCACATCAGCTTTACTGTATCCCTTGGACATTCTAACTGACGATGAAACACGGAAATTGCATCGGAATTAAATACAAAAGGCACAATGCCGACTTAAGTACAAGAAGACTGACTCTTCTTACTGACTTTACCTTGTTCCATTCCTATGACACTAGTTATAGATTCCGATGCTTCACTTCAGGTTTACTGTATCCCTTGGACATTCTTACTGACGATGAAACACAGAAATTGCATCGGAATTAAATACAAAAGGCACAATGCCGACATAAGTACAAGAAGATTGACTCTTCTTACTGTCTATGATTTGAACCATTCCTGTGACACTAGTTGCAGATTACGATGCTTCACTTCAGGTTTACTGTATCCCTCTGACCTCCTTATTAACGATGAAACACAGATATTGCATCGGAATTAAATACAAAAGGCACAATGCCGACTTAAGTACAAGCAGACTGACTCTTCTTACTGACTATGTTTTCAACCATTCCTATGACACTAGTTATAGATTCCGATGCTTCACTTCTGGTTTACTGTATCCTTTGGACCATCTTATTGGCGACGAAACACAGAAATTGCATCGGAATTAAATGTAAAAGGCACAATGCCGACTTAAGTACATGAAGACTGATTCTTCCTACTGTCTATGTGTAAACCATTCCTGTGACACTTGTTATAGATTCCGATGCTTCACCTCAGGTTCACTGTATCCCTCTGACCTTCTTATTGACAATGAAACACAGAAATTGCATTGGAATTTAAATAGAAAGGCACAATGCCGTCTTAAGTACAAGCAGACTGACTCCTCTTAGTGTCTATGGTTTGAACCATTCCTGTGACGCTAGTTAAACATTCCGATGCTTCACTTCAGGTTTACTGTATCCCTTGGACCTTCTTATCGACGATGAAACACATGAATTGCATCGGAATTAAATAGAAAAGGCACAAAGCCTTCTTAAGTACAAGTAGACTGAGTCTTCTTACTGACTATGTGTTCAACCATTCCTGTTACACTAGTTAGAGATTCCGATGCTTCACTTCAGGTTTACTGTATCCGTCTGACCTTTTTATTGACGATGAAACACAGTAATTGCATCGGAATTAAATTGTTAAGCTCACAGTGCCGACTTAAGTACAAGAAGACTGGCTCTTCATACTGTCTATGCTTTGAACCATTACTGTGACACTAGTTATAGATTCCGATGATTCACTTCAGGTTTACTGTATCCCTCTGACCTTCTTATTGACGATGAACCACAGAAATTGCATAGGAATTAAATACAAAAGGCACTATGCCGTCTTAAGTACAAGAAGAGTGACTCTTCTTACTGAGTATGTTTTGAACCATTCCTGTGACACTAGTTATTGATTCCGATGCTTCACTTCAGGTTTACTGTATCCCTCTGACCTTCGTGTTGACGATGAAACACAGAAATTGCATAGGAAATAAATACAAAAGGCACAATGCCGACTTACGTACATGTAGACTGAATCTTCCTACTGTCTATGTTTTGAACCATTCCTTTGACACTAGTTGTAGATTCCGATGCTTCATTTCAGGTTTACTGTATCCCTTGGACCTTCTTATTGACGATTAAACACAGATAGTGCATCAGAATTAAATACAAAAGGCACAATGCCAACTTCCGTATAAGAAGACTGACTCTTCCTACTGTCTATGATTTGAACCATTCCTGTGACACTAGTTATAGATTCCGATGCTTCACTTCAGGTTTACTGTATCCCTTGGACCTTCCTATTGACGATGAAACACAGAAATTGCATCGGAATTAAATACAAAATCCACAATGCCGACTTAAGTACAAGAAGACTGACTCTTCTTACTGTCTATGTTTTGAACGATTCCTGTGACATTAGTTGTGGATTCCGATGCTTCACTTCAGGTTTACTGTATCCATTGGACCTTCTTATTGGCGACGAAACACAGAAATTGCATCGGAATTAAATACAAAAGGCACAATGCCGACTTAAGTAAAGGAAGACCGACTTTTCCTACTGTCTATGTTTTGAACCATTCCAGTGACGCTAGTTATAGATTCCGATGCTTCACCTCAGGTTCACTGTATCCCTCTGACGATCGTATTGACGATGAAACACAGAAATTGCATCGGAATTAAATAGAAAAGGCACAATGCCGTCTTAAATACAAGCAGACTGACTATACTTACTGACTATGTGATGAACCATTCCTGTGACACTAGTTACAGATTCCGATGCTTCATTTCAGGTTTACTGTATCCCTTGGACGTTCTTATTGACGATGAAACACAGAAATTGCATCGGAAATAAATACTAAAGGCACAATGCTGACTTAAGTACAAGAAGACTGACTCTTCTTACTGACTATGTTTTGAACCATTCCTGTGACACTAGTTGAAGATTCCGATGCTTCACTTCAGGTTAACTGTACCCCTAGGACCTTCGTATTGACGATGAAACACAGAAATTGCATCGGAACTAAATACAAAAGGCACAATGCCGACTTAAGTACAAGAAGACTGACTCTTCCTACTGTCTATGTTTTGAACGATTCCTGTGACATTAGTTATGGATTCCGATGCTTCACTTCAGGTTTACTGTATCCTTTGAACCTTCTTATTGGCGACGAAACACAGAAATTGCATCGGAATTAAATACAAAAGGCACAATGCCAACTTAAGTACAAGATGACTGACTCTACCTACTGTCTATGTTTTGAACCATTCCAGTGACAGTATTTATAGATTCCGATGCTTCACTTGAGGTTTACTGTATCCCTTGGACCGTCTTATTGACGATGAAACACAGATAGTGCATCGGAATTAATTAGAAATGGCACAATGCCGTCTTAAGTACAAGCAGACTGACTGTTCTTACTGACTATGTGTTGAACCATTCCTGTGACACTAGTTAGAGATTCCGATGCTTCACTTCAGGTTTACTGTATCCGTCCGACTTTCTTATTGACGATGAAACAAACAAATTGCATCGGATACAAATACAAAAGGCACAATGCCGACTTAAGTACAAGAAGACTGACTCTTCTTACTGACTATGTTTTGAACCATTCCTGTGACACTAGTTGTAGATTCCGATGCTTCACTTCAGGTTTACTGTATCCCTTGGACCTTCTTATTGACGATGAAACACAGAAATTGCATCGGAACTAAAATCAAAAGGCACAATACCGACTTAAGTACAAGAAGACTGAATCTTCCTACTGTCAATGTTTTGAACGTTTCCTGTGACATTAGTTATGGATTCCGTTGCTTCACTTCATGTTTACTGTATCCTTTGGACCTTCTTATTGGCGACGAAACACAGAAATTGCATCGGAATTAATTAGAAATAGCACAATGCCGACTTAAGTAAAAGAAGTCTTTTTCTTCCTACTGTCTATGTTTTGAACCAATGCTGTGACACTAGTTATAGATTCCGATGCTTCACCTCAGGTTCACTGTATCCCTCTGACCTTCTTATTGACGATGAAACACAGAAATTGCATCGGAATGAAATTGAAAATGCACAATGCCGTCTTAAGTACAAGCAGACTGACTCTTCTTTGTGTCTATGTTTCGAACCTTTCCTGTGACGCTAGTTACACATTCCGATGCTTCACTTCAGGTTTACTGTATCCCTTGGACCTTCTTATTGACGATGAAACACTGAAATTGCATCGGAATTAAATAGAAAAGGCACAAAGCTGTCTTAAGTACATGCAGACTGACTCTCCTTAGTGTCTATGATTTGAACCATTCCTGTTACGCTAGTTACACATTCCGATGTTTCACTTCAGGTTTACTGTATCCCTCTGACCTTCTTTTTGACGATGAAACACAGAAATTGCATCGGAATTAAATTGAAAAGGCTCAATGCCGACTTACGTACAAGAAGACTGACTCTTCTTACTGACTATATCTTGATCCATTCCTGTGACACTAGTTATAGATTCCGATGCTTAACTTCAGGTTTCCTGTATCCCTTAAACCTTCTTATTGACGATGAAACACAGAAATTGCATCGGAATTAAATCCAAAAGGCACAATGCCGACTTAAGTACAGGAAGACTGTCTCTTCTTACTGACTATGTGTTGAACCATTCCTGTGACACTAGTTAGAGATTCCGATGTTTCACTTCAGGTTTACTGTATCCCTCTGACCTTCTAAATGATGATGAAACACAGAAATTGCATCGGAAATAAATAGAAAAGGCACAATGCCGTTTTAAGTACAAGCAGACTGACTCTTCTTAGTGTCTATGTTTTGAAACATTCCTGTGACACTAGTTATAGTTTCCGATGCTCACCTCAGGTTCACTTTATCCCTCTGACCTTCTTATTGACGATGAAACACAGAATTTGCTTCGGAATTAAATAGAAAAGGCACAATGCCGTCTTAAGTACAAGCAGACTGACTCTCCTTAGTGTCTATGTTTTGAACCATTCCTGTGACGCTAGTTACACATACCGATGCTTCACTTCAGGTTTACTGTATCCCTTGGACCTTCTTGTTGACGATGAAACACAGATATTGCATCGGAATTAAATCCAAAAGGCACAATGCCGACTTAAGTACAAGAAGACTGACTCTTCTTACTGACTATGGTTTGAACCATTCCTGTGACACTAGTTGTAGATTCCGATGCTTCACTTTAGAATTACTGTTTCCCTAGGACTTTCTTATTGACGATGAAACACAGAAATTGCATCGGAACTAAATACAAAAGGCACAATGACGACTTAAGTACAAGTAGACTGACTCTTCTTACTGACTATGTTTTGAACCATTCCTGTGACACTAGTTATAGATTCCGATGCTTCACTTCAGGTTTACTGTATCCCTCTGACCTTCTTATTGACGATGAAACACAGATAGTGCATCGGAATTAAATACAAAAGGCAGAACGCCAACTTAAGTACAAGAAGACTGACTCTTCCTACTGTCTATGCTTTGAACGATTCCTGTGACATTAGTTATGGATTCCGATGCTTCACTTCAGGTTTACTGTATCCTTTCTACCTTCTTATTGGCGACGAAACACAGAAATTGCATCGCATTTAAATGTAAAAGGCACAATGCCGACTTAAGTACATGAAGACTGATTCTTCCTACTGTCTATGTTTAAACCATTCCTGTGACACTAGTTATAGATTCCGATGCTTCACCTCAGGTTCACTGTATCCCTCTGATCTTCTTATTGACGATGAAACACAGAAATTGCATCGGAATTGAAATAGAAAAGGCGCAATGCCGTCTTAAGTACAAGCAGACTGACTCTTCTTAGTGTCTATGGTTTGAACCATTCCTGTGACGCTAGTTACACATTCCGATGCTTCACGTCATGTTTACTGTATCCCTTGGACCTTCTAATCGACGATGAAAAACATGAATTGCATCGGAATTAAATAGAAAAGGCACAATGCCTTCTTAAGTACAAGCAGACTGAGTCTTCTTACTGACTATGTGTTCAACCATTCCTGTTACACTAGTTAGAGATTCCGATGCTTCACTTCAGGTTTACTGTATCCGTCTGACCTTTTTTATTGACGATGAAACACAGTAATTGCATCGGAATTAAATTGTTAAGCGCACAGTGCCGACTTAAGTACAAGAAGACTGGCTCTTCATATTGTCTATGCTTTGAACCATTACTGTGACACTAGTTATAGATTCCGATGATTCACTTCAGGTTTACTGTATCCCTCTGACCTTCTTATTGACGATGAACCACAGAAATTGCATAGGAATTAAATACAAAAGGCACAATGCCGACTTAAGTACAAGAAGAGTGACTCTTCTTACTGAGTAAGTTTTGGACCATTCCTGTGACACTAGTTATTGATTCCGATGCTTCACTTCAGGTTTACTGTATCCCTCTGACCTTCGTGTTGACGATGAAACACAGAAATTGCATAGGAAATAAATACAAAAGGCACAATGACGACTTAAGTACATGTAGACTGAATCTTCCTACTGTCTATGTTTTGAACCATTCCTTTGACACTAGTTGTAGATTCCGATGCTTCATTTCAGGTTTACTGTATCCCTTGGACCTTCTTATTGACGATTAAACACAGATAGTGCATCAGAATTAAATGCAAAAGGCACAATGCCAACTTCCGTATAAGAAGACTGACTTTTCCTACTGTCTATGTTTTGAACCATTCCTGTGACACTAGTTATAGATTCCGATGCTTCACTTCAGGTTTACTGTATCCCTTGGACCTTCCTATTGACGATGAAACACAGAAATTGCATCGGAATTAAATACAAAATCCACAATGCCGACTTAAGTACAAGAAGACTGACTCTTCTTACTGTCTATGTTTTGAACGATTCCTGTGACATTAGTTGTGGATTCCGATGCTTCACTTCAGGTTTACTGTATCCATTGGACCTTCTTATTGGCGACGAAACACAGAAATTGCATCGGAATTAAATACAAAAGGCACAATGCCGACTTAAGTAAAGGAAGACCGACTTTTCCTACTGTCTATGTTTTGAACCATTCCAGTGACGCTAGTTATAGTTTCCGATGCTTCACCTCAGGTTCACTGTATCCCTCTGACGATCTTATTGACGATGAAACACAGAAATTGCATCGGAATTAAATAGAAAAGGCACAATGCCGTCTTAAATACAAGCTGACTGACTATACTTACTGACTATGTGATGAACCATTCCTGTGACACTAGTTACAGATTCCGATGCTTCATTTCAGGTTTACTGTATCCCTTGGACATTCTTATTGACGATGAAACACAGAAATTGCATCGGAAATAAATACTAAAGGCACAATGCTGACTTAAGTACAAGAAGACTGACTCTTCTTACTGACTATGTTTTGAACCATTCCTGTGACACTAGTTGAAGATTCCGATGCTTCACTTCAGGTTTACTGTACCCCTAGGACCTTCGTATTGACGATGAAACACAGAAATTGCATCGGAACTAAATACAAAAGGCACAACGCCGACTTAAGTACAAGAAGACTGACTCTTCCTACTGTCTATGTTTTGAACGATTCCTGTGACATTAGTTATGGATTCCGATGCTTCACTTCAGGTTTACTGTATCCTTTGAACCTTCTTATTGGCGACGAAACACAGAAATTGCATCGGAATTAAATACAAAAGGCACAATGCCAACTTAAGTACAAGATGACTGACTCTACCTACTGTCTATGTTTTGAACCATTCCAGTGACAGTAGTTATAGATTCCGATGCTTCACTTGAGGTTTACTGTATCCCTTGGACCGTCTTATTGACGATGAAACACAGATAGTGCATCGGAATTAATTAGAAATGGCACAATGCCGTCTTAAGTACAAGCAGACTGACTGTTCTTACTGACTATGTGTTGAACCATTCCTGTGACACTAGTTAGAGATTTCGATGCTTCACTTCAGGTTTACTGTATCCGTCCGACCTTCTTATTGACGATGAAACAAACAAATTGCATCGGATACAAATACAAAAGGCACAATGCCGACTTAAGTACAAGAAGACTGACTCTTCTTACTGACTATGTTATGAACCATTCCTGTGACACTAGTTGTAGATTCCGATGCTTCACTTCAGGTTTACTGTATCCCTTGGACCTTCTTATTGACGATGAAACACAGAAATTGCATCGGAACTAAAATCAAAAGGCACAATACCGACTTAAGTACAAGAAGACTGAATCTTCCTACTGTCTATGTTTTGAACGTTTCCTGTGACATTAGTTATGGATTCCGTTGCTTCACTTCATGTTTACTGTATCCTTTGGACTTTCTTGTGGCGACGAAACACAGAAATAGCATCGGAATTAATTAGAAATAGCACAATGCCGACTTAAGTAAAAGAAGTCTGACTCTTCCTACTGTCTATGTTTTGAACCAATGCTGTGACACTAGTTATAGATTCCGATGCTTCACCTCAGGTTCACTGTATCCCTCTGACCTTCTTATTGACGATGAAACACATTAATTGCATCGGAATGAAATTGAAAATGCACAATGCCGTCTTAAGTACAAGCAGATTGACTCTTCTTTGTGTCTCTGTTTCGAACCTTTCCTGTGACGCTAGTTACACATTCCGATGCTTCACTTCAGGTTTACTGTATCCCTTGGACCTTCTTATTGACGATGAAACACTGAAATTGCATCGGAATTAAATAGAAAAGGCTCAATGCCGACTTACATACAAGAAGACTGACTCTTCTTACTGACTATATCTTGATCCATTCCTGTGACACTAGTTATAGATTCCGATGCTTCACTTCAGGTTTCCTGTATAACTTAAACCTTCTTATTGACGATGAAACACAGAAATTACATCGCAATTAAATCCAAAAGGCACAATGCCGACTTAAGTACAAGAAGACTGTCTCTTCTTACTGACTATGTGTTGAACCATTCCTGTGACACTAGTTAGAGATTCTGTGCTTCACTTCAGGTTTACTGTATCTCTCTGACCTTCTTATTGACGATGAAACACAGTAACTGCATCGGAATTAAATAGAAAAGCACAATGCCGACTTAAGTTAATGAAGTCTGACTCTTCCTACTGTCTGTGTTATGAACCATTCCTGTGACACTAGTTATAGATTCCCATGCTTCACCTCAGGTTCACTGTATCCCTCTGACCTTCTAAATGATGATGAAACACAGAAATTGCATCGGAAATAAATAGAAAAGGCACAATGCCGTTTCAAGTACAAGCAGACTGACTCTTCTTAGTGTCTATGTTTTGAAACATTCCTGTGACACTAGTTATAGTTTCCGATGCTTCACCTCAGGTTCACTTTATCCCTCTGACCTTCTTATTGCCGATGAAACACAGAATTTGCTTCGGAATTAAATAGAAAAGGCACAATGCCGTCTTAAGTACAAGCAGACTGACTCTCCTTAGTGTCTATGTTTTGAACCATTCCTGTGACGCTAGTTACACATACCGATGCTTCACTTCAGGTTTACTGTATCCCTTGGACCCTCTTATTGACGATGAAACACAGAAATGGCATCGGAATTAAATACAAAAGGCACAATGCCGACTTAAGTACAAGAAGACTGACTCTTCTTACTGACTATGTGTTGAACCATTCCTGTGACACTAGTTAGAGATTCCGATGCGTCATTACAGGTTTACTGTATCCCTCTGACCTTCTTATTAACGATGAAACACAGAAATTGCATCGGAATTAAATTTAAAAGGGCACAATGCCGACTTAAGTACAAGAAGACTGACTCTTCTTACTGACTATGTTTTGAACCATTCCTGTGACACTAGTTATAGATTCCGGTGCTCCACTGTAGGTTTACTGTATCCCTTGGACCTTCTTGTTGACGATGAAACACAGATATTGCATCGGAATTAAATCCAAAAGGCACAATGCCGACTTAAGCACAAGAAGACTGACTGTTCTTACTGACTATGGTTTGAACAATTCCTGTGACACTAGTTGTAGATTCCGATGCTTCACTTTAGAATTACTGTATCCCTAGGACTTTCTTATTGACGATGAAACACAGAAATTGCATCGGAACTAAATACAAAAGGCACAATGACGACTTAAGTACAAGTAGACTGACTCTTCTTACTGACTATGTTTTGAACCATTCCTGTGACACTAGTTATAGATTCCGATGCTTCACTTCAGGTTTACTGTATCCCTCTGACCTTCTTATTGACGATGAAACACAGATAGTGCATCGGAATTAAATACAAAAGGCAGAACGCCAACTTAAGTACAAGAAGACTGACTCTTCCTACTGTCTATGCTTTGAACGATTCCTGTGACATTAGTTATGGATTCCGATGCTTCACTTCAGGTTTACTGTATCCTTTGGACCTTGTTATTGGCGACGAAACACAGAAATTGCATCGGAATTAAATAGAAAAGGCACAATGCCGACTTAAGTACAAGAAGACTGACTCTTCCCACTGTCTATGTTTGAACCATTCCTGTGACGCTAGTTATAGATTCCGATGCTTCACCTCGGGTTCACTGTATACCTCTGACGATCTTATTGACGATGAAACACAGAAATTGCATCGGAATTAATTAGAAATGGCACAATGCCGTCTTAAGCACTAGCAGAGTAACTGTTCTTACTGACTATGTGTTGAACCTTCCTGTGACACTAGTTGTTGATTCCGATGCTTCACTTCAGGTTTCCTGTATCCCTTAAACCTTCTTATTGACGATGAAACACAGAAATTCCATCGGAATTAAATAGAAAAGACACAATGCCGACTTCATTACAAGAAGACTGACTCTTCTTACTGACTATACCTTGATCCATTCCTGTGACACTAGTTATAGATTCCGATGCTTCACTTCAGGTTAATTGTATCCCTTGGACATTCTTATTGACGATGAAACAAGGAAATTGCATCGGAAATAAATACTAAAGCCACATGCCCACTTAAGTACAAGAAGACTGACTCTTCTTACTGCCTATGTTTTGAACCATTCCTGTGACACTAGTTATAGATTCCGATGCTTCACCTCAGGTTCACTGTACCCCTCTGACCTTCTTATTGACGATGAAACACAGAAATTGCATCGGAATGAAATTGAAAATGCACAATGCCCTCCTAAGTACAAGCAGACTGACTCTTCTTTGTGTCTATGTTTCGAACCATTCCTGTGACGCTAGTTACACATTGCGATGCTTCACTTCATGTTTACTGTATACCTTGGACCTTCTTATTGACGATGAAACACTGAAATTGCTTCGGAATTAAGTAGAAAAGGCACAATGCTTTCTTCAGTACAAGCAGATTGACTCTCCTTAGTGTCTATGCTTTGAACCATTCCTGTGACGCTAGTTACACATTCCGATGCTTCACTTCAGGTTTACTGTATCCCTTGGACCCTCTTATTGACGATGAAACACAGAATTTGCATCGGAATTAAATAGAAAAGCACAAGACCGAATTAAGTACAAGAAGACCCACTCTTCTTACCGACTATATCTTGATCCATTTCTGTGACACTAGTTATGGATTCCGATGTTTCACTTCAGGCCTACTGTATCCCTCTGACCTTGATATTGACGATGAAACACAGAAATTTTATCGGAATTAAATACAAAAGGCACAATGCTGACTTAAGTACAAGAAGACTGTCTCTTCCTACTGTCTATGTTTTGAACCATTCCCGTGACACTAGTTAAAGATTCCAGTGCTCCACTTTGGGTTTACTGTATCCCTTGTTGATGATGAAACACATAAATTGCATCGGAATTAAATCCAAAGTGCACAATGCCGACTTAAGTACAAGAAGACTGACTCTTCTTACTGACTATGTTTTGAACCATTCCTGTGACACTAGTTATAGATTCCGATGCTTCACTTCAGGTTTACTGCATCCCTCTGACATTCTTATTGACGATGAAACACAGAAATTGCATCGGATATAAATACAAAAGGCACAATGCCGACTTAAGTACATGTAGACTGAATCTTCCTACTGTCTATGTTGAACCAGTCCTGTGACACTAATTACAGTTTCCGATGCTTCATTTCAGGTTTACTGTATCCCTGGGACCTTCTTGTTGGCGATGAAACACAGATAGTGCATCGGAATTAAATACTAAAGGCACAATGCCAACTTAAGTACAAGAAGACTGACTCTTCCTACTGTCTATGTTTTGAACCATTCCTGTGACACTAGTTATAGATTCCGATGCTTCACTTCAGGTTTACTGTATCCCTCTGACCTTCTTATTGACGATGAAACACAGAAATTGCATCGGATATAAATACAAAAGGCACAATGCCGACTTAAGTACAGGAAGACTGACTCTTCTTACTGACTATACCTTGATCCATTCCTGTGACACTAGTTGTAGATTCCGATGCTTCAGTTTAGGTTAACTGTATCTCTAGGGCCTTCTTGTTGACGATGAAACACAGAAATTGCATCGGAACCAAATACAAAAGGCACAATGCCGACTTAAGTACAAGAAGACTGACTGTTCCTGCTGTCTATGTCTTGAACGATTCCTGTGACATTTGTTAGGGATTCCGATGCTTCACTTCAGGTTTTGCTGTATCTTATTGGCGACGAAATACAGAAATTGCATTGGAATTGAATAGAAAAGGCACAATGCCGACGTAAGTACAAAAAGACTGACTCTTCTTACTGTCTATGATTTGAACCATTCCTGTGACACTAGTTATAGATTCCGATGCTTCACTTCACGTTTACTGTATCCCTTGGACCTTCTTATTGACGATGAAACACAGAAATTACATCGAAATTAAATACAAAAGGCACAATGCCGACTTAAGTAAAAGAAGACTGACTCTTCTTACTGAGTGTTTTGAACCATTTGTGTGACACTAGTTATAGATTCCGATGCTTCACTTCAGGTTTACTGCATCCCTCTGACCTTGTTATTGACGATGAAACACAGAAATTGTATCGGAATTAAATACAAAAGGCATAATGCCGACTTAAGGACAAGGTGACTGACTCTTCTTACAGTCTATGTTTTGAACCATTCCTGTGACACTAGTTATACACTCCTGGAAATTGAAATAAGAACACCGTGAATTCATTGTCCCAGGAAGGGGAAACTTTATTGACACATTCCTGGGGTCAGATACATCACATGATCACACTGACAGAACCACAGGTACATAGACACAGGCAACAGAGCATGCACAATGTCGGCACTAGTACAGTGTATATCCACCTTTCGCAGCAATGCAGGCTGCTATTCTCCCATGGAGACGATCGTAGAGATGCTGGATGTAGTCCTGTGGAACGGCTTGCCATGCCATTTCCACCTGGCGCCTCAGTTGGACCAGCGTTCGTGCTGGACGTGCAGACCGCGTGAGACGACGCTTCATCCAGTCCCAAACATGCTCAATGGGGGACAGATCCGGAGATCTTGCTGGCCAGGGTAGTTGACTTACACCTTCTAGAGCACGTTGGGTGGCACGGGATACATGCGGACGTGCATTGTCCTGTTGGAACAGCAAGTTCCCTTGCCGGTCTAGGAATGGTAGAACGATGGGTTCGATGACGGTTTGGATGTACCGTGCACTATTCAGTGTCCCCTCGACGATCACCAGTGGTGTACGGCCAGTGTAGGAGATCGCTCCCCACACCATGATGCCGGGTGTTGGCCCTGTGTGCCTCGGTCGTATGCAGTCCTGATTGTGGCGCTCACCTGCACGGCGCCAAACACGCATACGACCATCATTGGCACCAAGGCAGAAGCGACTCTCATCGCTGAAGACGACACGTCTCCATTCGTCCCTCCATTCACGCCTGTCGCGACACCACTGGAGGCGGGCTGCACGATGTTGGGGCGTGTGCGGAAGACGGCCTAACGGTGTGCGGGACCGTAGCCCAGCTTCATGGAGACGGTTGCGAATGGTCCTCGCCGATACCCCAGGAGCAACAGTGTCCCTAATTTGCTGGGAAGTGGCGGTGCGGTCCCCTACGGCACTGCGTAGGATCCTACGGTCTTGGCGTGCATCCGTGCGTCGCTGCGGTCCGGTCCCAGGTCGACGGGCACGTGCACCTTCCGCCGACCACTGGCGACAACATCGATGTACTGTGGAGACCTCACGCCCCACGTGTTGAGCAATTCGGCGGTACGTCCACCCGGCCTCCCGCATGCCCACTATACGCCCTCGCTCAAAGTCCGTCAACTGCACATACGGTTCACGTCCACGCTGTCGCGGCATGCTACCAGTGTTAAGACTGCGATGGAGCTACGTATGCCACGGCAAACTGGCTGACACTGACGGCGGCGGTGCACAAATGCTGCGCAGCTAGCGCCATTCGACGGCCAACACCGCGGTTCGTGGTGTGTCCGCTGTGCCGTGCGTGTGATCATTGCTTGTACAGCCCTCTCGCAGTGTCCGGAGCAAGTATTGTGGGTCTGACACACCGGTGTCAATGTGTTCTTTTTTCCATTTCCAGGAGTGTAGATTCCGATGCTTCACTTCAGGTTTACTGTATCCCTTGGACCTTCTTATTGACGATGAAACACAGAAATTGCAACGGAAATAAATACAAAAGGCACAATGCCGAATTAAGTACAAGAAGACTGGGTCTTCCTACTGTCTATGTTTTGAACGATTCCTTTGACATTAGTTATAGATTTCGATGCTCCACTTCAGGTTTACTGTATCCTTTGGACCATCTTATTGGCGACGAAATATAGAAATTGCATCGGAATTAATTAGAAAAGGCACAATGCCGACTTAAGTATAAGAAGACTGACTGTTCTTACTGACTGTTTTGAACCATTCCTGTGACACTAGTTATGGATTCCGATGCTTCACTTCAGGTTTACTGTATCCGTCTGACCTACTTATTGACGATGAAACACAGAAATTGCATCGGAGTTAAATACAAAATGCACAATGCCAACTTAAGTAGAACAAGATTGATACTTCCTACTGTCTATGTTTTGAACCATTCCTGTGAAACTAATTATAGATTCCGATGCTTCACTTCAGGTTTACTGTATCCCTCTGACCTTCTTATTGACGATGAAACACAGATAGTGCATCGGAATTAAATACAAAAGGCACAATGCCAACTTAAGTACAAGAAGACTGACTCTTCCTACTGTCAATGTTTTGAACCATTCCTGTGATTCTAGTTATAGATTCCGATGCTTCACTTCAGGTTTACTGTATCCCTCTGACCTTCTTATTGACGATGAAACACAGATAGTGCATCGGAATTAAATACAAAAGGCACAATGATGACTTAAGTACAAGAAGACTGACTCTTCCTACTGTCTATGGTTTGAACCATTCCTGTCACACTAGTTATAGATTCCGATGCTTCACTTCAGGTTTACTGTATCCCTCTAGTCTTCTTTTTGACGATGAAACACAGAAATTGCATCGGAATTAAATAGAAAAGGCACAATGCTGCCTTAAGTACAAGAAGACTGACTCTTCTTATTGTCTATGTATTGAACCATTCCTGTGACAGTAGTTATAGATTGCGATGCTTTACTTCAGGTTTACTGTATCCCTCTGACCTTCTTATTGACGATGAAACACAGAAATTGCATCGGAATTAAATACAAAAGGCACAATGCCGACTTAAGTACAAGAAGACTGACTCTTCCTACTGTCTATGTCTTGAACCATTCCTGTCACACTAGTTATAGATTCCGATGCTTCACTTCAGGTTTACTGTATCCCTTGGATCTTCTTATTGACGATGAAACCGAGAAATTGCATCGGAATTAAATAGAAAAGGCACAATGCCGACTTAAGTACAAGAAGACTGAATCTTCCTATTATCTATGTTTTGAACCATTCCTGTGACACTAGTTATAGATTCCGATGCTTCACTTCAGGTTTACTGTATCCCTCTGACCTTCTTTTTGACGATGAAACACAGAAATTGCATCGGAATTAAATAGAAAAGGCACAATGCCGACTTAAGTACAGGAAGATTGACTCTTCCTGCTGTCTACATTTGAACCATTACTGTGATACTAGTTATAGATTCCGATGCTTATCTTCATGTTTACTGTATCCCTCTAGTCTTCTTTTTGACGATGAAACACAGAAATTGCATCGGAATTAAATAGAAAAGGCACAATGCTGCCTTAAGTACAAGAAGACTGAATCTTCTTACTGTCTATGTTTTGAACCATTCCTGTGCCACTAGTTATAGATTCCGATGCTTCACTTCAGGTTTACTGTATCCCTTGGACCTTGGAATTGACGATGAGACACAGAAATTGCATAGGAATTAAATACAAAATGCACAATGCCGACTTAAGTACAAGAAGTCTGTCTCTTCTTACTGACTGTTTTGAACCATTCCTGTGACACTAGTTATAGATTCCGATGCTTCACTTCAGGTTTACTGTATCTCTCTGACATTGTTATTGACGATGAAACACAGAAATTGCATCTGATATAGGTACAAAAGGCACAATGCCGACTTAAGTACATGTAGACTGAATCTTCCTACTGTCCATGTTTGAACCAGTCCTGTGACACTAGTTATAGATTCCGATGCTTTACTTTAGGTTTACTGTATCCCTAGGAACTTCATATTGACGATGAAACACAGAAATTGCATCGGAACTAAATACAAAAGGCACAATGCCGACTTAAGTACAAGTAGACTGACTCTTCTTACTGACTATGTTTTGAACCATTCCTGTGACACTAGTTATAGATTCCGATGCTTCACTTTAGGTTTACTGTATCCCTCTGACCTTCTTATTGACGATGAAACACAGAAATTCCATCGGATATAAATACAAAAGGCACAATGCCGACTTAAGTACAAGAAGACTGACTCTTCTTACTGACTATATCTTGATTCATTCCTGTGACACTAGTTATAGATTCCGATGCTTCCCTTCAGGTTTACTTTATCCCTTGGACCTTCTTATTGACGATGAAACACAGAAATTGTATCGGAATTAAATACAAAAGGCACAATGCCGACTTAAGTACAAGAAGGCTGACTCTTCTTACTGACTGTTTTGAACCATTTGTGTGACACTAGTTATAGATTCCGATGCTCCACTTCAGGTTTACTGCATCCCTCTGACCTTGTAATTGACGATGAAACACAGAAATTGCAACGGAAATAAATACAAAAGGCACAATGCCAACTTAAGTACAAGAAGACTGACTCTTCCTACTGTCTATGTTTTGAACGATTCCTGTGACATTAGTTATAGATTTCGATGCCCCACTTCAGGTTTATTGTATCCTTTGGACCATCTTATTGGCGACGAAATACAGAAATTGCATCGGAATTAGTTAGAAAGGGCACAATGCCGACTTAAGTACAAGAAGGCTGACTGTTCTTACTGACTGTTTTGAACCATTCCTGTGACACTAGTTATAGATTCCGATGCTTCACTTCAGGTTTACTGTATCCTTTTGACCTTCTTATTGACGATGAAACACAGAAATTGCATCGGAGTTAAATACAAAATGCACAATGCCAACTTAAGTAAAAGAAGATTGACTCTTCCTACTGTCTATGATTTGAACCATTCCTGTTACACTAGTTATAGATTCCGATGCTTCACTTCAGGTTTACAGTATCCCTCTGACCTTCTTATTGACGATGAAACACAGATAGTGCATCGGAATTAAATACAAAAGGCACAATGATGACTTAAGTACAAGAAGACTGACTCTTCCTACTGTCTATGTTTTGAACCATTCCTGTCACACTAGTTATAGATTCCGATGCTTCACTTCAGGTTTACTGTATCCCTTGGATCTTCTTATTGACAATGAAACCCAGAAATTGCATCGGAATTAAATAGAAAAGGCACAATGCCGACTTAAGTACTAAAAGACTGAATCTTCCTACCATTTATGTTTTGAACCATTCCTGTGACACTAGTTATAGATTCCGATGCTTCACTTCAAGTTTACTGTATCCCTCTGACCTTCTTTTTCACGATGAAACACAGAAATTGCATCGGAATTAAATAGAAAGGGCACAATGCCGACTTAAGTACAGGAAGATTGACTCTTCCTACTGTCTACATTTGAACCATTACTTTGATACTAGTTATAGATTCCGATGCTTATCTTCATGTTTACTGTATCCCTCTGGTCTTCTTTTTGACGATGAATCACAGAAATTGCATCGGAAATAAATAGAAAAGGCACAATGCTGCCTTAAGTACAAGAAGACTGACTCTTCTTACTGCCTATGTTTTGAACCATTCCTTTGTCACTAGTTATAGATTCCGATGTTTCACATCAGGTTTACTGTAACCCTAGGACCTTCTCATTGACGATGAAACTCAGAAAATGCATCGGAATTAAATACAAAAGGCACAATTCCGACTTAAGTACACGAAGACTGACTCATCTTACTGACTGTTTTGAACCATTCCTGTGACACTAGTTATAGATTCCGATGCTTCACTTCAGGTTTAATCTATCCCTAGGACCTTCTTATAGACGATGAAACACAGAAATTGCATCGGAATTAAATACAAAAGGCACTATGCCAACTTAAGTACAAGAAGACTGACACTTTCTACTGTCTATGTTTTGAACCATTCCTGTGACACTACTTATAGATTCCGATGCTTCACTTCAGGTTTACTGTATTCCTATTACCTACTTATTGACAATGAAACACAGGAATTGCATCGGAACTAAATACAAAAGGCACAATGCCGACTTAAGTGCAAGATGACTGACTCTTCCTACTGTCTATGTTTTGAACGATTCCTGTGACACTAGTTATGGATTCCGATGCTTCACTTCAGGTTTTGCTGTATCCTTTGGACCTTTTTATTGGCGACGAAACATAGAAATTGCATCGGAATTAAATAGAAAATGCATAATGCTGTCTTA
The DNA here is from genome assembly GCF_021461385.2 of Schistocerca piceifrons. Lineage (NCBI taxonomy): Eukaryota > Metazoa > Arthropoda > Insecta > Orthoptera > Acrididae > Schistocerca > Schistocerca piceifrons. Next base: position 1,135,072,137 of record NC_060139.1, on the reverse strand, counting down.
AGTACAACAAGACTGACCCTTCTTAATGTCTATGTTTTGAACCATTCCTGTGACACTAGTTATAGATTCCGATGCCTCACTTCAGGTTTACTGTATCCCTCTGACCTTCTTATTGACGATGAAACACAGAAATTGCATCGGAATTAAATAGAAAATGCTCAATGCCGTCTTAAGTACAAGCAGACTGACTCTTCTTAGTGTCAATGTTTTGAACCATCCCTGTGACACTAGTTATGTATTCAGATGCTCCACTTCCAGTTCACGATGAAACACAGAAATTGCATCGGAATTAAATCCAAAAGACACAATGCCGACTTAAGTGCAAGAAGACCGACTCTTCTTACTGACTATGTGTTGAACCATTCCTGTGACACTAGTTAGAGATTCCGATGCTTCACTTCAGGTTTACTGTATCCCTCTGACCTTCTTATTGACGATGAAACACAGTAATTGCATCGAATTAAATTGAAAAGGGCACAATGCCGACTTAAGTACAAGACGACTGACTCTTCTTACTGTCAATGCTTTGAACCATCCCTGTGACACTAGTTATGGATTCAGATGCTCCACTTCCAGTTTACTGTATCCCTTGGACCTTCTTGTTCACGATGGAACACAGAAATTGCATCGGAATTAAATCCAAAAGACACAATGCCGACTTAAGTGCAAGAAGACCGACTCTTCTTACTGACTATGTTTAAACCACTCCTGTGACACTAGTTATAGATTCCGATGCTTCACTTCAGGATTACTGTATCCCTCAGACCTTCTTATTGACGATGAAACACAGAAATTGCATCGGAATTAAATACAAAAGGCACTATGCCAACTTAAGTACAAGAAGACTGACTCTTCCTACTGTCTATGTTTCGAACCATTCCTGTGACACTAGTTATAGATTCCGATGCTTCACTTCAGGTTTACTGTATCCCTCTGACCTTCTTTTTGACGATGAAGCACAGAAATTGCATCGGAATTAAATGGAAAAGCACAATGCCGACTTAAGTACAAGAAGACTGACTCTTCTTACTGACTATATCTTGATCCATTCCTGTAACACTAGTTATAGATTCCGATGCTTCACTTCAGGTTTACTGTATCCCTTGGACCTTCTTATTGACGATGAAACACAGAAATTGAATCGGAATTAAAGACAAAAGGCTCAATGTCACTTAAGTCCAAGAAACCTGACTCTTCTTACTGTCTATGTTTGAACCATTCCTGTGACACTAGTTACAGATTCCGGTGCTTCACTTCACGTTTACTGTATCTCTTGGACCTTCTTATTGACGATGAAACACAGAAATTGCATCAGAATTAAATACAAAAAGCACAATGCCGACTTAAGTACAAAAAGACTGACTCTTCTTACTGACTGTTTTCAAACATTCCTGTGACACTAGTTATACATTCTGATGCTTCACCTCAGGTTTACTGTATCCCTTGGACCTTCTTATTGACGATGAAACACAGAAATTGCATCGGAATTAAATAGAAAAGACCCAATGCCGCCTTAAGTACAAGAAGACTGACTCTTCCTACTATCTATGTTTTGAACCATTCCTGTGACTCTAGTTATAGATTCCGATGCTTCACTTCAGATTTACTGTATCCCTCTGACCTTCTTTTTGACGATGAAACACAGAAAATGCATCGGAAATAAATAGAAAAGGCACAATGCCGACTTAAGTACAAGTAGATTGACTCTTCCTGCTGTCTATGCTTTGAACCATTCCTGTGAAACTAGTTATAGATTCCGATGCTTAACTTCAGGTTAACTGTATCCCCCTGAAATTCTTTTTGACGACGAAACACAAAAATTGCATCGGAATTAATTAGAAAAGGCACAATGCTGCCTTAAGTACAAGAAGACTGACTCTTCTTACGGTGTATGTTTTGAACCATTGCTGTGACACTAGTTATAGATTCCGATGCTTGACTTCAGGCTTACTGTATCCCTTGGACCTTCTTATTGACAATGAAACACAGAAATTGTATCGGAATTAAATACAAAAGGCACAATGCCAACTTAAGTACAAGAAGACTGACTCTTCTTACTGACTGTTTTGAACCATTTGTGTGACACTAGTTATAGATTCCGATGCTTCACTTCAGGTTTACTGCATCCCTCTGACCTTGTTATTGACGATGAAACACAGAAATTAAAACGGAAATAAATACAAAAGGCACAATGCCAACTTAAGTACAAGAAGACTGACTCTTCCTACTGTCTATGTTTTGAACGATTCCTGTGACATTAGTTATAGATTTCGATGCTCCACTTCAGGTTTACTGTATCCTTTGGACCATCTTATTGGCGACGAAATACAGAAATTGCATCGGAATTAATTAGAAAGGGCACAATGCCGACTTAAGTACAAGAAGACTGACTGTTCTTACTGACTGTTTTGAACCATTCCTGTGACACTAGTTATAGATTCCGATGCTTCACTTCAGGTTTACTGTATCCTTTTGACCTTCTTATTGACGATGAAACACAGAAATTGCATCGGAGTTAAATACAAAATGCACAATGCCAACTTAAGTAGAAGAAGATTGACTCTTCCTACTGTCTATGATTTGAACCATTCCTGTTAAACTAGTTATAGATTCCGATGCTTCACTTCAGGTTTACTGTAACCCTCTGACCTTCTTGTTGACGATGAAACACAGATAGTGCATCGGAATTAAATAGAAAAGGCACAATGCCGACTTTAGTACAAGAAGACTGACTCTTCCTACTGTCTATGTTGTGAACCATTCCTGTGACACTAGTTATAGATTCCGATGCTTCACTTCAGGTTTACTGTATCCCTTGGACCTTCTTATTGACGATGAAACTCAGAAATTGCATCGGATTTAAATAGAAGAGGCACAATGCCGACTTAAGTACAAGAAGACTAACTCTTCCTACTATCTATGTTTTGAACCATTCCTGTGACACTAGTTATAGATTCCGATGCTTCACCTCAGGTTCACTGTATCCCTCTGACCTTCTTGTTGACGATGAAACACAGAAATTGCATCGGAATTAAATAGAAAATGCACAATGCCGTCTTAAGTACAAGCAGACTGACTCTTCTTAGTGTCTCTGTTTTGAACCATTCCTGTGACGCTAGTTACACATTCCGATGCATCACATCAGGTTTACTGTATCCCTCTGACCTTCTTATTGACAATGAAACACAGTAATTGCATGGGAATTAAATTGAAAAGGGCACAATGCCGACTTAAGTACAAGAAGACTGACTCTTCCTACTGTCTATATTTTGAACCATTCCTGTGACACTAGTTATAGATTCCGATTTTCCACTTCAGGTTTACTGTATCCCTTGGACCTTCTTGTTGACGATGAAACACAGAAATTGCATCGGAATTAAATAGAAAAAGTACAATGCCGCCTTAAGTACAAGAAGACTGACTCTTCCTACTATCTATGTTTGAACCATTCCTGTGACTCTAGTTATAGATTCCGATGCTTCACTTCAGATTTACTGTATCCCTCTGACCTTTGTTTTGACGATGAAACACAGAAATTGCATCGGATATAAATACAAAAGGAACAATGCCGACTTAAGTACAAGAAGACTGACTCTTCTTACTGACTATACCTTGATTCATTCCTGTGACACTAGTTATAGATTCCGATGCTTCACTTCAGGTTTACTTTATCCCTTGGACCTTCTTATTGACGATGAAACACAGAAATTGTATCGGAATTAAATACAAAAGGCACAATGCCAACTTAAGTACAAGAAGACTGACTCTTCTTACTGACTGCTTTGAACCATTTGTGTGACACTAGTTATAGATTCCGATGCTTCACTTCAGGTTTACTGCATCCCTCTGACCTTGTTATTGACGATGAAACACAGAAATTAAAACGGAAATAAATACAAAAGGCACAATGCCAACTTAAGTACAAGAAGACTGACTCTTCCTACTGTCTATGTTTTGAACGATTCCTGTGACATTAGTTATAGATTTCGATGCTCCACTTCAGGTTTACTGTATCCTTTGGACCATCTTATTGGCGACGAAATACAGAAATTGCATCGGAATTAATTAGAAAGGGCACAATGCCGACTTAAGTACAAGAAGACTGACTCTTCTTACTGACTGTTTTGAACCATTCCTGTGACACTAGTTATAGATTCCGATGCTTCACTTCAGGTTTACTGTATCCTTTTGACCTTCTTATTGACGATGAAACACAGAAATTGCATCGGAGTTAAATACAAAATGCACAATGCCAACTTAAGTAGAAGAAGATTGACTCTTCCTACTGTCTATGATTTGAACCATTCCTGTTAAACTAGTTATAGATTCCGATGCTTCACTTCAGGTTTACTTTAACCCTCTGACCTTCTTGTTGACGATGAAACACAGATAGTGCATCGGAATTAAATACAAAAGGCACAATGATGACTTAAGTACAAGAAGACTGACTCTTCCTACTGTCTATGTTTTAAACCATTCCTGTCACACTAGTTATAGATTCCGATGCTTCACTTCAGGTTTACTGTATCCCTTGGATCTTCTTATTGACAATGAAACCCAGAAATTGCATCGGAATTAAATAGAAAAGGCACAATGCCGACTTAAGTACAAAAAGACTGAATCTTCCTACTATTTATGTTTTGGACCATTCCTGTGACACTAGTTATAGATTCCGATGCTTCACTTCAGGTTTACTGTATCCCTCTGACCTTCTTTTTCACGATGAAACACAGAAATTGCATCGGAATTAAATAGAAAAGGCACAATGCCGACTTAAGTACAGGAAGATTGACTTTTCCTACTGTCTACATTTGAACCATTACTTTGGTACTAGTTATAGATTCCGATGCTTATCTTCATGTTTAGTGTATCCCTCTGGTCTTCTTTTTGACGATGAATCACAGAAAGTGCATCGGAATTAAATAGAAAAGGCACAATGCTGCCTTAAGTACAAGAAGACTGACTCTTCTTACTGTCTATGTTTTGAACCATTCCTGTGCCTCAAGTTATAGATTCCGATGCTTCAGTTCAGGTTTACTGTATCCCTTGGACCTTGGAATTGACGATGAGACACAGAAATTGCATCGGAATTAAATACAAAATGCACAATGCCGACTTAAGTACAAGAAGTCTGTCTCTTCTTACTGACTGTTTTGAACCACTCCTGTCACACTAGTTATAGATTCCGATGCTTCACTTCAGGTTTCCTGTATCCCTCTAACCTTCTTATTGACGATGAAACACAGAAATTGCGTCGGAATTAGGTACGAAAGGCACAATGCCGACATAAGCACATGAAGACTGACTCTTCTTACTGTCTATGTTTTGAACCATTCCTGTGACACTAGTTATAGATTCCGATGCTTCACTTCAGGTTTACTGTATCCCTCTGACCTTCTTATTGACGATGAATCACAGAAATTGCATCGGAATTAAATAGAAAAGGCACAATGCCGACTTTAGTACAAGAAGACTGACTCTTCCTACTGTCTATGTTGTGAACCATTCCTGTGACACTAGTTATAGATTCCGATGCTTCACTTCAGGTTTACTGTATCCCTTGGACCTTCTTATTGACGATGAAACTCAGAAATTGCATCGGATTTAAATAGAAGCGGCACAATGCCGACTTAAGTACAAGAAGACTAACTCTTCCTACTATCTATGTTTTGAACCATTCCTGTGACACTAGTTATAGATTCCGATGCTTCACCTCAGGTTCACTGTATCCCTCTGACCTTCTTGTTGTTGATGAAACACAGAAATTGCATCGGAATTAAATAGAAAATGCACAATGCCGTCTTAAGTACAAGCAGACTGACTCTTCTTAGTGTCTCTGTTTTGAACCATTCCTGTGACGCTAGTTACACATTCCGATGCATCACATCAGGTTTACTGTATCCCTTGGACCTTCTTATTGACGATGAAACACAGAAATTGCATCGGAATTAAATTCAAAATGCACAATGCCGACTTAAGTACAAGAAGACTGACTCTTCTTACTGACTATGTGTTGAACCATTCCTGTGACACTAGTCAGAGATTCCGATGCTTCACTTCAGGGTTACTGTATCCCTCTGACCTTCTTATTGACGATGAAACACAGTAATTGCATGGGAATTAAATTGAAAAGGGCACAATGCCGACTTAAGTACAAGAAGACTGACTCTTCCTACTGTCTATATTTTGAACCATTCCTGTGACACTAGTTATAGATTCCGATTCTCCACTTCAGGTTTACTGTATCCCTTGGACCTTCTTGTTGACGATGAAACACAGAAATTGCGTCGGAATTAAATCCAAAAGGCACAATGCCAACTTAAGTACAAGAAGACTGACTCTTCTTACTGACTATGTTTTGAACCATTCCTGTGACACTAGTTATAGATTCCGAAGCTTCACTTCAAGTTTACAGTATCCCTCTGACCTTCTCATTGACGATGAAACACAGAAATTGCATCGGATATAAAAACAAAAGGCACAATGCGGACTTAAGTACTTATAGACTGAATCTTCCTACTGTCTATGTTTGAACCACTCCTGTGACACTAGGTATAGATTCCGATGCTTCATTTCGGGTTTACCGTATCCCTTGGACCTTCTTATTGACGATGAAACACAGGTAGTGTATCGGAATTAAATACAAATGGCACAATGCCAACATAAGTACAAGAAGATTGACTCTTCTTACTGACTATGTTTTGAACCATTCCTGTGACACTAGTTATAGATTCCGAAGCTTCACTTCAAGTTTACAGTATCCCTATGACCTTCTCAGTGACGATGAAACACAGAAATTGCATCGGATATAAAAACAAAAGGCACAATTCGGACTTAAGTACTTATAGACTGAATCTTCCTACTGTCTATGTTTGAACCACTCCTGTGACACTAGGTATAGATTCCGATGCTTCATTTCAGGTTTACTGTATCCCTCCGACCTTCTTTTTGACGATGAAACACAGAAATTGCATCGGAATTAAATAGAAAAGCACAATGCCGACTTAAGTGCAAGAAGACTGCCTCTTCTTACTGACTATGTTTTGAACCATTCCTGTGACACTAGTTGTAGATTCCGATGCTTTACTTCAGGTTTACTCTATCCCTAGGACCTTCGTATTGACGATGAAACACAGAAATTGCATCGGAAGTAAATTCAAAAGGCACAATGCCGACTTAAGTACAAGAAAACTGACTCTTCCTACTGGCTATGTCTTGAACAATTCCTGTGACATTAGTTATGGATTCTGATGCTTCACTTCAGGTTTTGCTGATTCCTTTGGACCTTCTTATTGGCGACGAAACACAGAAATTGCATCGGAATTAAATAGAAAAGGCACAATGCCGACTAAAGTACAAGAAGACTGACTCTTCTTACTGACTATGTGTTGAACCATTCCTGTGACACTAGTTAGAGATTCCGATGCTTCACTTCAGGGTTACTGTATCCCTTAGACCTTCTTATTGACGATGAAACACAGAAATTGCATCGGAATTAAATACAAAATGCACAATGCCGACTTAAGTACAAGAAGTCTGACTCTTCTTACTAACTGCTTTGAACCATTCCTGTTATTGATTCCGATGTTTCACTTCAGATTTTCGGTATCCCTCGGACCTTCTTATTGACGATGAAACACAGAAATTGCATCGGAATTAAATACAAAAGGCACAATGCCGACTAAAGTACAAGAAGACTGACTCTTCTTACTGACTATGTTTTGAACCAATCCTGTGACACTAGTTATAGATTCCGATGCTTCACTTCAGGTTTAATCTATCCCTAGGACCTTCTTATTGACGATGAAACACAGAAATTGCAACGGAAATAAATACAAAAGGCACAATGCCGAATTAAGTACTAGAAGACTAACTCTTCCTACTGGCTATGTTTTGAACGATTCCTGTGACATTAGTTATAGATTCCGAAGCTTCACTTCAGGTTTACTGTATCCTTTGGACCATCTTATTGGCGACGCAAACAGAAATTGCATCGGAAATAATTAGAAAAGGCACAATGCCGACTTAAGTACACGAAGACTGACTCTTCTTACTGACTGTTTTGAACCATTCCTGTGACACTAGTTATAGATTCCGATGCTTCACTTCAGGTTTCCTGTATCCCTCTGACCTTCTTATTGACTATGAAACACAGAAATTGCATCGGAATTAAATACAAAAGGTACAATGCCGACTTAAGTACAAGAAGACAGACTCTTCTTACTGTCTATGATTTGAACCATTCCTGTGACACTAGTTATAGATTCCGATGCTTCACTTCAGGTTTACTGTATCCCTTGGACCTTCTTATTGACGTTGAAACACAGAAATTGCATCGGAATTAAATAGAAAAGGCACAATGCCGTCTTAAGTACAAGCAGACTGACTCTTCTTAGTGTCAATGTTTTGAATCATTCCTGTGACGCTAGTTATAGATTCTGATGCTGCACTTCAGGTTTACTGTATCCTTGGACCTTCTTGTTGACGATGAAACACAGAAATTGCATCGGAATTAAATCCAAAATGCACAATGCCGACTTAAGTGCAAGAAGACCGACTCTTCTTACTGACTATGTTTTGAACCATTCCTGTGACACTAGTTATAGATTCCGATACTTCACTTCAGGTTTACTGTATGCCTCTGACCTTCTTATTGACGATGAAACACAGAAATTGCATCGAGTATAAATACAAAAGGCACAATGCCGACTTAAGTACATGTAGACTTAATCTTCCTACTGTCAATGTTTGAACCATTCCTGTGACATTAGTTATAGATTCCGATGCTCATTTCAGGTTTACTGTATCCCTTGGACCTTGTTATTGACGATGAAACACTGATAGTGCATCGGAATTAAATACAAAAGGCACAATGCAAACTTAAATACAAGAAGACTTACTCTTCCTACTGTCTATGTTTGAACCATTCCTGTGACACTAGTTATAGATTCCGATGCTTCACTGCAGGTTTACTGTATCCCTTGGACCTTCTTATTGACGATGAAACACAGAAATTGCATCGGAATTACATACAAAATGCACAATGCCGACTAAAGTACAAGAAGGCTGACCCTTCTTACTGACTGTTTTGAACCATTCCTGTGACATTAGTTATAGATTCCGATGCTTCACTTCAGGTTTCCTGTATCCCTCTGACCTTCTTATTGACGATGAAACACAGAAATTGCATCGGAATTAAATACAAAAGGCACAATGCCGACTTAAGTACAAGAAACTGACTCTTCTCACTGTCTATGTTTTGAACGATTCCTGTGACTTTAGTTATAGATTTCGATGCTCCACTTCAGGTTTACTGTATCCTTTTGGACCTTCTTATTGACGATGAAACACAGAAATTGCATCGGAATTAAACAGAAAAAGTACAATGCCGCCTTAAGTACAAGAAGACGGACTCTTCCTACTATCTATGTTTTGAACCATTCCTGTGACTCTAGTTATAGATTCCGATGCTTCACTTCAGATTTACTGTATCCCTCTGACCTTCTTTTTGACGATGAAACACAGAAATTGCATCGGATATAAATACAAAAGGCACAATGCAGACTTAAGTACAAGAAGACTGACTCTTCTTACTGACTATACCTTGATTCATTCCTGTGACACTAGTTATAGATTCCGATGCTTCACTTCAGGTTTACTTTATCCCTTGGACCTTCTTATTGACGATGAAACACAGAAATTGTATCGGAATTAAATACAAAAGGCACAATGCCGAATTAAGTACAAGAAGACTGACTCTTCCTACTGGCTATGTTTTGAACGATTCCTGTGACATTAGTTATAGATTCCGAAGCTTCACTTCAGGTTTACTGTATCCTTTGGACCATCTTATTGGCGACGCAAACAGAAATTTCATCGGAAATAATTAGAAAAGGCACAATGCCGACGTAAGTACAAGAAGACTGACTCTTCTTACTGTCTATGTTTTGAACCATTCCTTTGTCACTAGTTATAGATTCCGACGTTTCACTTCTGGTTTACTGTAACCCTAGGACCTTCTCATTGATGATGAAACTCAGAAAATGCATCGGAATTAAATACAAAAGGCACAGTAACGACTTAAGTACACGAAGACTGACTCTTCTTACTGACTGTTTTGAACCATTCCTGTGACACTAGTTATAGATTCCGATGCTTCACTTCAGGTTTCCTGTATCCCTCTGACCTTCTTATTGACTATGAAACACAGAAATTGCATCGGAATTAAATACAAAAGGTACAATGCCGACTTAAGTACAAGAAGACAGACTCTTCTTACTGTCTATGATTTGAACCATTCCTGTGACACTAGTTATAGATTCCGATGCTTCACTTCAGGTTTACTGTATCCCTTGGACCTTCTTATTGACGATGAAACACAGAAATTGCATCGGAATTAAATAGAAAAGGCACAATGCCGTCTTAAGTACAAGCAGACTGACTCTTCTTAGTGTCTATGTTTTGAACCACTCCTGTGACGCTAGTTACACATTCCGATGCTTCATTTCAGGTTTAATGTATCCCATATACCTTGTTATTCACGATGAAACACAGAAATTACATCGGAATTAAATACAAAAGGCACAATGCCAACTTAAGTACAAGAAGACTGACTCTTCTTACTGACTATTAGTTGAACCATTCCTGTGACACTAGTTAGAGATTCCGATGCTTCACTTTAGGGTTACTGTATCCCTCTGACCTACTTATTGACAATGAAACACAGTAATTGCATCGTAATTACATTGAAAAGGGCACAATGCCGATTTAAGTACAAAAAGACTGACTCTTCTTACTGTCAATGTTTTGAATCATTCCTGTGACGCTAGTTATAGATTCTGATGCTGCACTTCAGGTTTACTGTATCCTTGGACCTTCTTGTTGACGATGAAACACAGAAATTGCATCGGAATTAAATCCAAAATGCACAATGCCGACTTAAGTGCAAGAAGACCGACTCTTCTTACTGACTATGTTTTGAACCATTCCTGTGACACTAGTTATAGATTCCGATACTTCACTTCAGGTTTACTGTATGCTCTGACCTTCTTATTGACGATGAAACACAGAAATTGCATCGAGTATAAATACAAAAGGCACAATGCCGACTTAAGTACATGTAGACTTAATCTTCCTACTGTCAATGTTTGAACCATTCCTGTGACATTAGTTATAGATTCCGATGCTTCATTTCAGGTTTACTGTATCCCTTGGACCTTGTTATTGACGATGAAACACTGATAGTGCATCGGAATTAAATACAAAAGGCACAATGCAAACTTAAGTACAAGAAGACTTACTCTTCCTACTGTCTATGTTTGAACCATTCCTGTGACACTAGTTATAGATTCCGATGCTTCACTTCAGGTTTACTGTATACCTTGGACCTTCTTATTGACGATGAAACACAGAAATTGCATCGGAATTACATACAAAATGCACAATGCCGACTAAAGTACAAGAAGGCTGACCCTTCTTACTGACTGTTTTGAACCATTCGTGTGCACTAGTTATAGATTCCGATGCTTCACTTCAGGTTTCCTGTATCCCTCTGACCTTCTTATTGACGATGAAACACAGAAATTGCAACGGAATTAAATACAAAAGGCACAATGCCGACTTAAGTACAAGAAACTGACTCTTCTTACTGTCTATGTTTTGAACGATTCCTGTGACATTAGTTATAGATTTCGATGCTCCACTTCAGGTTTACTGTATCCTTTTGGACCTTCTTATTGACGATGAAACACAGAAATTGCATCGGAATTAAATAGAAAAAGTACAATGCCGCCTTAAGTACAAGAAGACTGACTCTTCCTACTATCTATGTTTTGAACCATTCCTGTGACTCTAGTTATAGATTCCGATGCTTCACTTCAGATTTACTGTATCCCTCTGACCTTCTTTTTGACGATGAAACACAGAAATTGCAACGGATATAAATACCAAAGGCACAATGCCGACTTAAGTACAAGAAGACTGACTCTTCTTACTGACTATATCTTGATTCATTCCTGTGACACTAGTTATAGATTCCGATGCTTCACTTCAAGTTTACTTTATCCCTTGGACCTTCTTATTGACGATGAAACACAGAAATTGTATCGGAATTAAATACAAAAGGCACAATGCCAACTTAAGTACAAGAAGACTGACTCTTCTTACTGACTGTTTTGAACCATTTGTGTGACACTAGTTATAGATTCCGATGCTTCACTTCAGGTTTACTGCATCCCTCTGATTTTGTTATTGACGATGAAACACAGAAATTGCAACGGAAATAAATACAAAAGGCACAATGAAAAACTTAAGTACAAGAAGACTGACTCTTCCTACTGTCTATGTTTTTAACGATTCCTGTGACATTAGTTATAGATTTCGATGCTGCACTTCAGGTTTACTGTATCCTTTGGACCATCTTATTGGCGACGAAATACAGAAATTGCATCGGAATTAATTAGAAAGGGCACAATGCCGACTTAAGTACAAGAAGACTGACTGTTCTTACTGACTGTTTTGAACCATTCCTGTGACACTAGTTATAGATTCCGATGCTTCACTTCAGGTTTACTGTATCCTTTTGACCTTCTTATTGACGATGAAACACAGAAATTGCATCGGAGTTAAATACAAAATGCACAATGCCAACTTAAGTAGAAGAAGATTGACTCTTCCTACTGCCTATGATTTGAACCATTCCTGTTAAACTAGTTATAGATTCCGATGCTTCACTTAAGGTTTACTGTAACCCTCTGTCCTTATTGACGATGAAACACAGATAGTGCATCGGAATTAAATACAAAAGGCACAATGATGACTTAAGTACAAGAAGACTGACTCTTCCTGCTGTCTATGTTCTGAACCATTCCTGTCACACTAGTTATAGATTCCGATGCTTCACTTCAGGTTTACTGTATCCCTTGGATCTTCTTATTGACAATGAAACCCAGATATTGCATCGGAATTAAATAGAAAAGGCACAATGCCGACTTAAGTACAAAAACACTGAATCTTCCTACTATTTATGTTTTGAACCATTCCTGCGACACTAGTTATAGATTCCGATGCTTCACTTCAGGTTTACTGTATCCCTCTGACCTTCTTTTTCACGATGAAACACAGAAATTGCATCGGAATTAAATAGAAAAGGCACAATGCCGACTTAAGTGCAGGAAGATTGACTCGTCCTACTGTCTACATTTGAACCATTACTTTGATACTAGTTATAGATTCCGATGCTTATCTTCATGTTTACTGTATCCCTCTGGTCTTCTTTTTGACGATGAATCTTAGAAATTGCATCGGAATTAAATAGAAAAGGCACAATGCCGACTTAAGTACAAGAAGACTGACTCTTCTTACTGTCTATGTTTTGAACCATTCCTGTGACACTAGTTATAGATTCCGATGCTTCACTTCATGTTTACTGTATCCCTCTGACCTTCTTATTGACGATGAAACACAGAAATTGCGTCGGAATTAGGTACGAAAGGCACAATGCCGACATAAGTACAAGAAGACTGACTCTTCTTACTGTCTATGTTTTGAACCATTCCTGTGACACTAGTTATAGATTCCGATGCTTCACTTCAGGTTTACTGTATCCCTCTGACCTTCTTATTGACGATGAATCACAGAAATTGCATCGGAATTAAATAGAAAAGGCACAATGCCGACTTTAGTACAAGAAGACTGACTCTTCCTACTGTCTATGTTGTGAACCAATCCTGTGACACTAGTTATAGATTCCTATGCTTCACTTCATTTTTACTGTATCCCTTGGACTTTCTTATTGACGATGAAACTCAGAAATTGCATCGGATTTAAATAGAAGAGGCACAATGCCGACTTCAGTACAAGAAGACTAACTCTTCCTACTATCTATGTTTTGAACCATTCCTGTGACACTAGTTATAGATTCCGATGCTTCACCTCAGGTTCACTGTATCCCTCTGACCTTCTTATTGTCGATGAAACACAGAAATTGCATCGGAATTAAATAGAAAATGCACAATGCCGTCTTAAGTACAAGCAGACTGACTCTTCTTAGTGTCTCTGTTTTGAACCATTCCTGTGACGCTAGTTACACATTCCGATGCATCACTTCAGGTTTACTGTATCCCTTGGACCTTCTTATTGACGATGAAACACAGAAATCGCATCGGAATTAAATTCAAAAAGCACAATGCCGACTTAAGTACAAGAAGACTGACTCTTCTTACTGACTATGTGTTGAATCATTCCTGTGACACTAGTTAGAGATTCCGATGCATCACTTCAGGTTTACTGTATCCCTGTGACCTTTTTATTGACGATGAAACACAGTAATTGCATGGGAATTAAATTGAAAAGGGCACAATGCCGACTTAAGTACAAGAAGACTGACTCTTCCTACTGTCTATGTTTGAACCACTCCTGTGACACTAGGTATAGATTCCGATGCTTCATTTCAGGTTTACTGTATCCCTTGGACCTTCTTATTGACGATGAAACACAGGTAGTGTATCGGAATTAAATACAAATGGCACAATGCCAACATAAGTACAAGAAGACTGACTCTTCTTACTGACTATGTTTTGGACCATTCCTGTGACACTAGTTATAGATTCCGAAGCTTCACTTCAAGTTTACAGTATCCCTATGACCTTCTCATTGACGATGAAACACAGAAATTGCATCGGATGAAAAAACATAAGGCACAATGCGGACTTAAGTACTTATAGACTGAATCTTCCTACTGTCTATGTTTGAACCACTCCTGTGACACTAGGTATAGATTCCGATGCTTCATTTCAGGTTTACTGTATCCCTCTGACCTTCTTTTTGACGATGAAACACAGAAATTGCATCGGAATGAAATAGAAAAGCACAATGCCGACTTAAGTGCAAGAAGACTGCCTCTTCTTACTGACTATGTTTTGAACCATTCCTGTGACACTAGTTGTAGATTCCGATGCTTTACTTCAGGTTTACTCTATCCCTAGGACCTTCGTATTGACGATGAAACACAGAAATTGCATCGGAAGTAAATTCAAAAGGCACAATGCCGACTTAAGTACAAGAAAACTGACTCTTCCTACTGGCTATGTCTTGAACGATTCCTGTGACATTAGTTATGGATTCTGATGCTTCACTTCAGGTTTTGCTGATTCCTTTGGACCTTCTTATTGGCGACGAAACACAGAAATTGCATCGGAATTAAATAGAAAAGGCACAATGCCGACTAAAGTACAAGAAGACTGACTCTTCTTACTGACAATGTTTGGAACCATTCCTGTGACACTAGTTATAGATTCCGATGCTTCACTTCAGGTTTACTGTATCCCTTGGACCTTCTTATTGACGATGAAACACAGAAATTTCATCGGAATTAAATACAAAAGGCACAATTCCGACTAAAGTACAAGAAGACTGACTCTTCTTACTGACTATGTTTTGAACCAATCCTGTGACACTAGTTATAGATTCCGATGCTTCACTTCAGGTTTAATCTATCCCTAGGACCTTCCTATTGACGATGAAACACAGAAATTGCAACGGAAATAAATACAAAAGGCACAATGCCGAATTAAGTTCAAGAAGACTGACTCTTCCTACTGGCTAAGTTTTGAACGATTCCTGTGACATTAGTTATAGATTCCGAAGCTTCACTTCAGGTTTACTGTATCCATTGGACAATCTTATTGGCGACGCAAACAGAAATTGCATCGGAAATAATTAGAAAAGGCACAATGCCGACTTAAGTACAAGAAGACTGACTCTTCTTACTGTCTATGTTTTGAACCATTCCTTTGTCACTAGTTATAGATTCCGACGTTTCACTTCTGGTTTACTGTAACCCTAGGACCTTCTCATTGATGATGAAACTCAGAAAATGCATCGGAATTAAATACAAAAGGCACAATAACGACTAAAGTACACGAAGACTGACTCTTCTTACTTACTGTTTTGAACCATTCCTGTGACACTAGGTATAGATTCCGATGCTTCACTTCAGGTTTCCTGTATCCCTCTGACCTTCTTATTGACTATGAAACACAGAAATTGCATCTGAATTAAATAGAAAATGTACAATGCCGACTTAAGTACAAGAAGACAAACTCTTCTTACTGTCTATGATTTGAACCATTCCTGTGACACTAGTTATAGATTCCGATGCTTCACTTCAGGTTTACTGTATCCCTTGGACCTTCTTATTGACGATGATACACAGAAATTGCATCGGAATTAAATAGAAAAGGCACAATATCGTCTTAAGTACAAGCAGACTGACTCTTCTTAGTGTCTATGTTTTGAACCACTCCTGTGACGCTAGTTACACATTCCGATGCTTCATTTCAGGTTTAATGTATCCCATATACCTTGTTATTCACGATGAAACACAGAAATTACATCGGAATTAAATACAAAAGGCACAATGCCAACTTAAGTACAAGAAGACTGACTCTTCTTACTGACTATGAGTTGAACCATTCCTGTGACACTAGTTAGAGATTCCGATGCTTCACTTCAGGGTTACTGTATCCCTCTGACCTACTTATTGACAATGAAACACAGTAATTGCATCGTAATTAAATTGAAAGGGGCACAATGCCGATTTAAGTACAAAAAGACTGACTCTTCTTACTGTCAATGTTTTGAATCATTCCTGTGACCCTAGTTATAGATTCTGATGCTGCACTTCAGGTTTACTGTATCCCTTGGACCTTTTTGTTGACGATGAAACACAGAAATTGCATCGGAATTAAATCCAAAAGGCACAATGCCGTCTTAAGTGCAAGAAGACCGACCCTTCTTACTGACTATGTTTTGAACCATTCCTGTGACACTAGTTATAGATTCCGATACTTCACTTCAGGTTTACTGTATGCCTCTGACCTTCTTATTGACGATGAAACACAGAAATTGCATCGAGTATAAATACAAAAGGCACAATGCCGACATAAGTACATGTAGACTGAATCTTCCTACTGTCAATGTTTGAACCATTCCTGTGACATTTGTTATAGATTCCAATGCTTCATTTCAGGTTTACTGTATCCCTTGGACCTTGTTATTGACGATGAAACACTGATAGTGCATCGGAATTAAATACAAAAGGCACAATGCAAACTTAAGTACAAGAAGACTTACTCTTCCTACTCTCTATGTTTGAACCATTCCTGTGACACTAGTTATAGATGCCGATGCTTCACTTCAGTTTTCCTGTATCCCTCTGACCTTCTTATTGACGATGAAACACTGAAATTGCATCGGAATTAAATACAAAAGGCACAATGCCGACTTAAGTACAAGAAACTGACTCTTCTTACTGTCTATGATTTGAACCATTCCTGTGACACTAGTTATAGATTCCGATGCTTCACTTCCGGTTTACTGTATCCCTTGGACCTTCATATTGACGATGAAACACAGATATTGCATCGGAATTAAATAGAAAAGGCACAATGCCGACTTAAGTACAAGAAGACTGACTCTTCCTACTATCTATGTTTGAACCATTCCTGTGACACTAGTTATAGATTCCAATGCTTCACCTCAGGTTCACTGTATCCCTCTTACCTTCTTATTGACGATGAAACACAGATATTGCACCGGAATTAAATAGAAAATGCACAATGCCGACTTAAGTACAAGCAGACTGACTCTTCTTAGTGTCTCTGTCTTGAACCATTCCTGTAGCGCTAGTTACACATTCCGATGTATCACTTCAGGTTTACTGTATCCCTGGACCTTCTTATTGACGATGAAACACAGAAATTGCATCGGAATAAAATACAAAAGGCACAATGCCGACTTAAGTACAGGAAGAGAGACTCATCGTACTGTCTATGTTGTGAACCTTTCCTGTGACACTAGTTATGGATTCCGATGCCTCACTTCAGGTTTGCTGTATCCCTCTGACCTTCTTATTGACGATGAAACACAGAAACTGCATCGGAATTAAATACAAAAGGCTCAATGCCGACTTAAGTACAAGAAGACTGACTCTTCCTACTGTCTATGCCTTGAACCATTCCTGTGACACTAGTTATAGATTCCGATGCTTCACTTCAGGTTTGCTGTATCCCTTGGACCTTCTTATTGACGATGAAACACAGAAATTGCATCGGAATTTAATAGAAAAGGCACAATGCCGACTTAAGTACAAGAAGACTGACTCTTCCTACTATCTATGTTTTGAACCATTCCTGTGACACTAGTTATGGATTCCGATGCCTCACTTCAGTTTTACTGTATCCCTCTGACTTTCTTATTGACGATGAAACACAGAAATTGCATCAGAATTAAATAGAAAAGGCACAATGCCGTCTTAAGTACAAGCAGACTGACTCTTCTTAGTGTCTATGATTTGAACCACTCCTGTGACGCTAGTTACTCTTTCCGATGCTTCATTTCAGGTTTAATGTATCCCTTATACCTTGTTATTGACGATGAAACACAGAAATTACATCGGAATGAAATACAAAAGGCACAATGCCAACTTACGTACAAGAAGACTGACTCTTCTTACTGACTATGTGTTGAACCATTCCTGTGACACTAGTCAGAGATTCCGATGCTTCACTTCAGGGTTACTGTATCCCTCTGACCTACTTATTGACGGTGAAACACAGTAATTGCATCGTAATTAAATTGAAATGGCACAATGCCGACTTAAGTACAAGAAGACTGACTCTTCTTACTGTCAATGTTTTGAATCATTCCTGTGACACTAGTTATAGATTCAGATGCTCCACTTCAGGTTTCCTGTACCCCTTGGACCTTCTTGTTGACGATGAAACACAGAAATTGCATCGGAATTAAATCCAAAATGCACAATGCAGACTTAAGTACAAGAAGACCGACTCTTCTTACTGACTATGTTTTGAACCATTCCTGTGACAGTAGTTATGGATTCCGATGCTTCACTTCAGCTTTACTGTATGCCTCTGACCCTCTTATTGACGATGAAACACAGAAATTGCATCGAATATAAATCCGAAAGGCACAATGCCGACTTAAGTACATGTAGACTGAATCTTCCTACTGTCTATGTTTGAACCATTCCTGTGACACTAGTTATACATTCCGATGCTTCACTTCAGGTTCACTGTATCCTTTGGACCATCTTTTTGGCGACGCAAACAGAAATTGCATCGGAATTAATTAGAAACGGCACAATGCCGACTTAAGTACAAGAAGTCTGACTCTTCTAACTGACTGCTTTGAACCATTCCTGTGACACTCGTTATAGATTCCGATGCTTCACTTCAGGTTTCCTGTGTCCCATGGACCTTCGTATTGACGATGAAACACAGATATTGCATCGGAATTAAATACAAAAGTCACAATGCCGACTAAAGTACAAGAAGACTGACTCTTCATACTGACTATGTTTTGAACCAATCCTGTGACACTAGTTATAGATTCCGATGCTTCACTTCAGGTTTAATCTATCCCTAGGACCATCTTATAGACGATGAAACACAGAAATTGCAACGGAAATAAATACAAAAGGCACAATGCCGATTTAAGTACAAGAAGACTGACTCTTCCTACTGGCTATGTTTTGAACGATTCCTGTGACATTAGTTATAGATTCCGAAGCTTCACTTCAGGTTCACTGTATCCTTTGGAACATCTTTTTGGCGACGCAACAGAAATTGCATCGGAATTAATTAGAAAAGGCACAATGCCGACTTAAGTACAAGAAGACTGACTCTTCTTACTGTCTATGTTTTGAACCATTCCTTTGTCACTAGTTATAGATTCCGATGTTTCGCTTCAGGTTTCCTGTATCCCTCTGACCTTCTTATTGACCATGAAACACAGAAATTGCATCGGAATTAAATACAAAAGGCACAATGCCGACTTAAGTACAAGAAGACTGACTCTTCTTACTGTCTATGATTTGAACCATTCCTGTGACACTAGTTATAGATTCCGATGCTTCACTTCAGGTTTACTGTATCCCTCTGACTTCTTATTGACGATGAAACACAGAAATTGCATCGGAATTAAATAGAAAAGGCACAATGCCGTCTTAAGTACAAGCAGACTGACTTTTCATAGTGTCTATGTTTTGAACCACTCCTGTGACGCTAGTTACACATTCCGATGCTTCATTTCAGGTTTAATGTATCCCTTATACCTTGTTATTGACGATCAATCACAGAAATTACATCGGAATTAAATACAAAAGGCACAATGCCGTCTCAAGTACAAGAAGACTGACTCTTCCTACTATCTATGTTTTGAACCATTCCTGTGACACTAGTTATAGATTCCGATGCCTCACTTCAGGTTTACTGTATCCCTCTGACTTCTTATTGACGATGAAACACAGAAATTGCATCGGAATTAAATAGAAAAGGCACAATGCCGTCTTACGTACAAGCAGACTGACTTTTCTTAGTGTCTATGTTTTGAACCACTCCTGTGACGCTAGTTACACATTCCGATGCTTCATTTCAGGTTTAATGTATCCCTTATACCTTGTTATTGACGATCAAACACAGAAATTACATCGGAATTAAATACAAAAGGCACAATGCCAACTTAAGTACAAGAAGACCGACTCTTCTTACTGACTATGTGTTGAACCATTCCTGTGACACTAGTTAGAGATTCCGATGCTTCACTTCAGGGTTACTGTATCCCTCTGACCTACTTATTGACGATGAAACACAGTAATTGCATCGTAATTAAATTGAAAATTGCACAATGCCGACTTAATTACAAGAAGACTGACTCTTCTTACTGTCAATGTTTTGAATCATTCCTGTGACACTAGTTATAGATTCAGATGCTCCACTTCAGGTTTACTGTATCCCTTGGACCATCTTGTTGACGATGAAACACAGAAATTGCATCGGAATGAAATCCAAAAGGCACAATGCCGAATTAAGTACAAGAAGACTGACTCTTCCTACTGTCTATGTTTTGAACCATTCCTGTGACACTACTTATAGATTCCGATGCTTCACTTCAGGTTTACTGTATTCCTATTACCTTCTTATTCACAATGAAACACAGGAATTGCATCGGAACTAAATACAAAAGGCACAATGCCGACTTAAGTACAAGATGACTGACTCCTCCTACTGTCTATGTTTTGAACGATTCCTGTGATACTAGTTATGGATTCCGATGCTTCACTTCAGGTTTTGCTGTATCCTTTGGACCTTTTTATTGGCGACGAAACATAGAAATTGCATCGGAATTAAATAGAAAATGCACAATGCTGTCTTAAGTACAACAAGACTGACCCTTCTTAATGTCTATGTTTTGAACCATTCCTGTGACACTAGTTATAGATTCCGATGCCTCACTTCAGGTTTACTGTATCCCTCTGACCTTCGTTTTGACGATGAAACACAGAAATTGCATCGGAATTAAATAGAAAATGCTCAATGCCGTCTTAAGTACAAGCAGACTGACTCTTCTTAGTGTCTATGCTTTGAACCACTCCTGAGACGCTACTTACACATTCCGATGCTTCACTTCAGGTTTACTGTATCCCTTATACCTTGTTATTGACGAAGAAACACAGAAATTGCATCGGAATTAAATACAAAGGGACAATGCCACCTTAAGTACATGAAGACTGACTCTTCTTACTGACTATGTGTTGAACCATTCCTGTGACACTAGTTAGAGATTCCGATGCTTCACTTCAGGTTTACTATATCCCTCTGACCTTCTTATTGACGATGAAACACAGTAATTGCATCGAATTAAATTGAAAAGGGCACAATGCCGACTTAAGTACAAGACGACTGACTCTTCTTACTGTCAATGTTTTGAACCATCCCTGTGACACTAGTTATAGATTCAGATGCTCCATTTCCGGTTTACTGTTTCCCTTGGACCTTCTTGTTGACGATGAAACACAGAAATTGCATCGGAATTAAATCCAAAAGACACAATGCCGACTTAAGTGCAAGAAGACCGACTCTCCTTACTGACTATGTTTGAACCACTCCTGTGACACTAGTTATAGATTCCGATGCTTCACTTCAGGATTACTGTATCCCTCAGACCTTCTTATTGACGATGAAACACAGAAATTGCATCGGAATTAAATACAAAAGGCACTATGCCAACTTAAGTACAAGAAGACTGACTCTTCCTACTGTCTATGTTTCGAACCATTCCTGTGACACTAGTTATAGATTCCGATGCTTCACTTCAGGTTTACTGTATCCCTCTGACCTTCTTTTTGACGATGAAGCACAGAAATTTCATCGGAATTAAATGGAAAAGCACAATGCCGACTTAAGTACAAGAAGACTGACTCTTCTTACTGACTATATCTTGATCCATTCCTGTGACACTAGTTATAGATTCCGATGCTTCACTTCAGGTTTACTGAATCCCTTGGACCATCTTATTGACGATGAAACACAGAAATTGAATAGGAATTAAAGACAAAAGGCTCAATGCCACTTAAGTCCAAGAAACCTGACTCTTCTTACTGTCTATGTTTTGAACCATTCCTGTGACACTAGTTATAGATTCCGATGCTTCACTTCACGTTTACTGTATCTCTTGGACCATCATATTGACGATGAAACACAGAAATTGCATCAGAATTAAATACAAAAGGCACAATGCCGACTTAAGTACAAAAAGACTGACTCTTCTTACTGACTGTTTTCAAACATTCCTGTGACACTAGTTATACATTCTGATGCTTCACCTCAGGTTTACTGTATCCCTTGGACCTTCTTATTGACGATGAAACACAGAAATTGTATCGGAGTTAAATAGAAAAGGCACAATGCCGCCTTAAGTACAAGAAGACTGACTCTTCCTACTATCTATGTTTTGAACCATTCCTGTGACTCTAGTTATAGATTCCGATGCTTCACTTCAGATTTACTGTATCCCTCTGACCTTCTTTTTGACGATGAAACACAGAAATTGCATCGGAAATAAATAGAAAAGGCACAATGCCGACTTAAGTACAAGTAGATTGACTCTTTCTGCTGCCTGTGCTTTGAACCATTCCTGTGAAACTAGTTATAGATTCCGATGCTTAACTTCAGGTTAACTGTATCCCTCTGACCTTCTTTTTGACGACGAAACACAGAAATTGCATCGGAATTAATTAGAAAAGGCACAATGCTGCCTTAAGTACAAGAAGACTGACTCTTCTTACGGTCTATGTTTTGAACCATTGCTGTGACACTAGTTATAGATTCCGATGCCTCACTTCAGGTTTACTGTATCCCTCTGACCTTCTTATTGACGATGGAACTCAGAAATTGCATCGGAATTAAATACAAAAGCACAATGCCAACTTAAGTACATGAAGTCTGACTCTTCTTACTGACTATGTTTTGAACCATTCCTGTGACACTAGTTATAGATTCCGATGCTTCACTTCAGGTTTACTGTATCCCTTGGACCTTCGTATTGACGATGAAACACAGAAATTGCATCGGAATTAAATACAAAATGCACAATGCCGACATAAGTGCAAGAAGACTGACTCTACTTACTGACTATGTTTTGAAACAGTCCTGTGACACTAGTTATAGATTCCGATGCTCCACTTCAGGCATTCTGTATCCCTTGGACCTTTTTGATGACGATGAAACACAGAAATTGCATCGGAATTAAATAGAAAAGCACAATGCCGACTTAACTACAAGGAGACTGCCTCTTCTTACTGACTATATCTTGATCCATTCCTGTGACACTAGTTATTGACTACGATGCTTCACTACAGGTTTACTGTATCCCTTGGACCTTCTCATTGACGATGAAACTCAGAAAATGCATCGGAATGAAGTACAAAAGGCACAATGCCGACTTAAGTACAAGAAGACTGACTCCTCTTACTGACTGTTTTGAACCATTCCTGTGACACTAGTTATAGATTACGATGCTTCACTTCAGGTTTACTGTATCCCTCTGACCTTCTTTTTGACGATGAAACACAGAAATTGCATCGGAATTAAATAGAAAAGGCGCAATGCCGACTTAAGTACAAGAAGACTGACTCTTCCTACTATCTATGTTATGAACCATTCCTGTGACACTAGTTATAGTTTTCGATGCTTTACCTCAGTTTCACTGTATCCCTCTGACCATCTTATTGACGATGAAACACAGAAATTGCATCGGAACTAAATAGAAAACGCTCGATGCCGTCTTTAGTACAAGCAGACTGACTCTTCTTAGTGTCTATGTTTTGAACCACTCCTGTGACGCTAGTTACACATTCCGATGCTTCACTTCAGGTTTACTGTATCCCTTATACCTTGTTATTGACGATGAAACACAGAAATTGCATCGGAATTAAATACAAAAGGCACAATGCCGACTTAAGTACAAGAAGACTGACTCATCTTACTGACTATGTGTTGAACCATTCCTGTGACACTAGTTAGAGATTCCGATCCTTCACTTCAGGTTTACTGTATCCCTCTGACCTTCTTAATGGCGATGAAACACAGTAATTGCATCGGAATAAAATTGAAAAGGGCACAATGCCGACTTAAGTACAAGAAGACTGACTCTTCTTACTGTCAATGTTTTGAACCATTCCTGTGACACTAGTTATAGATTCAGATGCTTCATTTCAGGTTTACTGTATCCCTTGCACCTTCTTATTGACGATGAAACACTGATAGTGCATCGGAATTAAATACAAAAGGCACTATGCCAACTTAAGTACAAGAAGACTGACTCTTCCTACTGTCTATGTTTTGAACCATTCCTGTGACACTACTTATAGATTCAGAAGCTTCACTTCAGGTTTACTGTATCCCTATTACCTTCTTATTGACGATGAAACACAGGAATTGCATCGGAACTAAATACAAAAGGCACAATGCCAACTTAAGTACAAGATGACTGACTCTTCCTACTGTCTATGTCATGAACGATTCCTGTGACACTAGTTATGGATTCCAATGCTTCACTTCAGGTTTTGCTGTATCCTTTGGACCTTCTTATTGGCGACGAAACACAGAAATAGCATCAAAATTAAATAGAAAATGCACAATGCTGTCTTAAGTACAACAAGACTGACCCTTCTTAATGTCTATGTTTTGAACCACTCCTGTGACACTAGTTATAGATTCCGATGCCTCTCTTCAGGTTGACTGTATCCCTCTGACCTTCTTATTGACGATGAAACACAGAAATTGCATCGGAATTAAATAGAAAATGCTCAATGCCGTCTTAAGTACAAGCAGACTGACTCTTCTTAGTGTCTATGCTTTGAACCACTCCTGTGACGATAGTTACACATTCCGATGCTTCACTTCGTGTTTACTGTATCCCTTATACCTTGTTGTTGACAATGAAACACAGAAATTGCATCGGAATTAAATACAAAAGGCACAATGCAACCTTAAGTACAAGAAGACTGACTCTTCTTACTGACTATGTGTTGAACCATTCCTGTGACACTAGTTAGAGATTCGATGCTTCACTTCAGGTTTACTGTATCCCTCTGACCTTCTTATTGACGATGAAACACAGTAATTGCAACGAATTAAATTGAAAAGGGCCTAATGCCGACTTAAGTACAAGACGACTGACTCTTCTTACTGTCAATGTTTTGAACCATTCCTGTGACACTAGTTATAGATTCAGATGCTCCACTTCCGGTTTACTGTATCCCTTGGACCTTCTTGTTGACGATGAAACACAGAAATTGCATCGGAATTACATCCAAAAGGCACAATGCCGACTTAAGTGCAAGAAGACCGACTCTTCTTACTGACTATGTTTGAACCACTTCTGTGACACTAGTTACAGATTCCGATGCTTCACTTCAGCTTTACTGTATCCCTTGGACCTTCTTATTGACGATGAAACACAGATATTGCATCCGAATTAAATACAAAATGCACAATGCCGACTTAAGTACAAGAAGATTGACTCTTCTTACTGACTGTTTTGAACCATTCCTGTGACACTAGTTATAGATTCCGATGCTTAGCTTCAGGTTTACTGTATCCCTTGGACCTTTGTATTGACGATGAAACACAGAAATTGCATCGGAATTAAATACAAAAGGCACAATGCCGACTTAAGTACAAGAAGACTGACTCTTCTTACTGACTATGTTTTGAACCATTCCTGTGACACTAGTTACAGATTCCGGTGCTTCACTTCAGGCTTACTCTATCCCAAGGACATTCTTATTGACGATGAAACACAGATATTGCATCGGAATTAAATAGAAAAGGCACAATGCTGACTTAAATACAAGAAGACTGACTCTTCTTACTGACTATGTTTTGAACCATTCCTGTGACACTAGTTATAGATTCCGATGCTTCACTTCAGGTTTGCGGTATTCCTTGGACCTTCTTATTGACGATGAAACACAGAAATTGCATCGTAATAAAATAGAAAAACGCACAATGCCGACTTAAGTACAAGAAGACTGACTCTTCTTACTGTCTATGTTTTGAACCATTCCTGTGACGCTAGTTACAGATTCCGATGCTTCACTTCAGGGTTACTGTATCCCTCTGACTTTCTTATTGACGATGAAACACAGAAATTGCATCGGAATTAAATAGAAAAGGCACAATGCCAAATTAAGTACAAGAAGACTGACTCTTTCTACTGTCTATGTTTTGAACCATTCCTGTGACACTAGTTATAGATTACGGTGCTTCACTTCAGGTTTACTATATCCCTTGGACCTTCCTATTGACGGTGAAGCAAAGAAATTGCATCGGAATGAAATAGAAAGGGAACAAGACCGCCTTAAGTACAAGATGACTGACTCTTCCTACTGTCTATGTTTTGAACCATTCCTGTGACGCTAGTTATAGATTCCGATGCTTAGCTTCAGGTTTACTGTATCCCTTGGACCATTGTATTGACGATGAAACACAGAAATTGCATCGGAGTTACATTCAAAAGGCACAATGCCGACTTAAGTACAAGAAGACTGACTCTCCTACTGTCTATGTTTTGAACCATTCCTGTGACACCAGTTACAGATTCCGATGCTTCACTTAAAGTTTATTGTATCTCTCTGACCTTCTTATTGGCGATGAGACACAGAAATTGCATAGGAATGAAATAGAAAAGGCACAATGCCGACTTAAGTACAAGAAGACTGACTCTTCCTACTGTCAGTGTTTGAACCATTCCTGTGACACTAGTTATAGATTCCGACGCTTCACATCAGGTTTACTGTTTCCCTCTGACCTTCTTATTGACGATGAAACACAGAAATTGCATCGGAATTAAATACAAAAGGCACAATGCCGACTGAAGCACAAGAAGACTGACTCTTCGTACTGACTGTGTTTTGAACCATTCCTGTGACACTAGCTATAGATACCGATGATTCACATCAGGTTTACTGTATCCCTTGGACCTTCTTATTGATGATGAAACACAGAAATTGCATCGGAATTAAATAGAAAAGCCACAAAGGCGGCTTAAATACATGAAGACTGACTCTTCTTACTGACTATGTTTGGATCCATTCCTGTGACACTAGTTATAGATTCCGATGCTTCACTTCAGGTTTTCTGTATCCCTCTGACCTTCTTTTGACGATGAAACACAGAAATTGCATCGGAATTAAAAATAAATGGCACAAAGCCGACATAAGTACATGAAGACTGTCTCTTCTTACTGTCTATCTTTTGAACGATTCCTGTGACGCTAGTTACAGATTCCGATGCTTAACGTAAGGTTTATTGTATCCCTCTGACCATCTTATTGGCGATGAAACACAGAAATTGCATCGGAATGAAATAGAAAAGGCACAATGCCGACTTAAGTACAAGAAGACTGACTCTTCCTACTGTCTATGTTTGAACCATTCCTGTGACACTAGTTATAGATTCCGACGCTTCACTTCAGGTTTACTGTATCCCTCTGAACTTCTTATTGACGATGAAACACAGAAATTGCATCGGAATTAAATACAAAAGGCAAAATGCCGACTTAAGCACAAGAAGACTGACTCTTCGTACTGACTAAGTTTTGAACCACTCCTGTGACACTAGTTATAGATTCCGATGTTTCGCGTCAGGTTTACTGTATCCCTTGGACCTTCTTATTGACGATGAAACACAGAAATTGCATCGGAATTAAATAGAAAAGGCACAATGCCGGCTTAAGTACATGAAGACTGATTCTTCTTACTTACTATGTTTGGAACCATTCCTGTGACACTAGTTATTGATTCCGATGCTTCACTTCAGGTTTACTGTATCCCTCTGACCTTCTTAATGACGATGAAACTTAGAAATTGCGTCGAATTAAATTGAAAAGGCACAATGCCGACTTAAGTACAAGAAGACTGACTCTTCCTACTGTCTATGTTATGAACCATTCCTGTGACACTAGTTATAGATTCCGATGCTTCACTCCAGGTTTACTGTATCCCTCAGACCTTCTTATTGACGATGAAACACAGAAATTGCATCGGAATTAAATAGAAAAGGCACAATGCCGACTTAAGTACAAGAAGACTGATTCTTCTTACTGTCTATCTTTTGAACCATTCCTGTGACGCTAGTTACAGATTCCGATGCTTCACTTAAGGCTTACTGTATCCCTCTGACCTTCTTATTGGCGCTGAAACACAGACATTGCATCGGAATCAAATAGAAAAGGCACGATGCCGACTTACGTACAAGAAGACTGACTCTTCCTACTGCCTATATTTGAACCATTCCTGTGACACTAGTTATAGATTCCGACGCTTCACTTCTGGTTTACTGTATCCCTCTGACCTTCTTATTGACCATAAAACACAGAAATTTCATCGGAATTAAATGCAAAATGCACAATGCCGACTTAAGTACAAGAAGACTGACTCTTCGTGCTGACTATGTTTTGAATCATTCCTGTGACACTAGTTATAGAATCCGATGCTTCACTTCAGATTTACTGTATCCCTTGGACCTTATTATTGACGATGTAACACAGAAATTGCATCGGAAATAAATACAAAAGGCACAATGCCGACTTAAGAACAAGAAGACTGACTCTTCTTACTGTCTATGTTTGAACCGTTCCTGTGACACTAGCTATAGATTCCGATGCTTCACTTCAGGTTTACTGTATCCCTCTGAACTTTTTATTGACGATGAAACACAGAAATTGCATCGGAATTATATACAAAAGGCACAATGCCGACTTAAGCACAAGTAGACTGACTCTTCGTACTGACTATGTTTCGAACAATTCCTGTGACACTAGTTATAGTTTCCGATGATTCACGTCAGGTTTACTGTATCCCTTGGACCTTCTTATTGACGATGAAACACAGAAATTGCATCGGAATTAAATAGAAAAGGCACATGCCGGCTTAAGTACATGTAGATTGACTCTTCTTGCTGACTATGTTTGGAACCATTCCTGTGACACTAGTTATAGATTCCGATGCTTCACTTCAGGTTTTCTGTATCCCTCTGACATTCTTATTGACAATGAAACACAGATATTACATCGGAATGAAATTGAAAAGGCACAATGCCGATTTAAGTACAAGAAGACTAACTCTCCTTGCTGACTAAGTTTTGAACCATTCCTGTGACACTAGTTATAGATACCGATGCTTCACTTCAGGTTTACTGTATCCCTCTGACCATCTTATTGACGATGAAACACAGAAATTGCATCGGAATTAAATTGAAAAGGAACAATGCCGACTGAAGTACAAGAAGACTGACTCTTCCTACTGCCTACATTTGAACCAATCCTGTGACACTAGTTATAGATTCCGACGCTTCACTTCAGGGTTACTGTATCCCTCTGACCTTCTTATTGACCATAAAACACAGAAATTGCATCGGAATTAAATGCAATAGTCACAATGCCGACTTAAGTACAAGAAGACTGACTCTTCGTACTGACTATGTTTTGAATCATTACTGTGACACTAGTTATAGAATCCGATGCTTCACTTCAGATTTACTGTATCCCTTGGACCTTATTATTGACGATGTAACACCGAAGTTGCATCGGAATTAAATACAAAAGGCACAATGCCGACTTAAGAACAAGAAGACTGACCCTTCTTACTATCTATGTTTGAACCGTTCCTGTGACACTAGTTATGGATACCGATGCTTCACTTCTGGTTTACTGTATCCCTCTGACCTTTTTATTGACGATGAAACACAGAAATTGCATCGGAATTATATAGAAAAGGCACAATGTCGACTTAAGCACAAGAAGACTGACTCTGCGTACTGACTATGTTTCGAACCATTCCTGTGACACTAGTTATAGATTCCGATGATTCACGTCAGGTTTACTGTATCCCTTGGACCTTCTTATTGACGATGAAACACAGAAATTGCATCGGAATTAAATAGAAAAGGCACAAAGCCGGCTTAAGTACATGTAGACGGACTCTTCTTGCTGACTATGTTTGGAACCATTCATGTGACACTAGTTATAGATTCCGATGCTTCACTTCAGGTTTACTGTATCCCTCTGACCTTCTTAATGACGATGAAACTTAGAAATTGCATCGGAATTAAATTGAAAAGGCACAATGCTGACTTAAGTACAAGAATACTGACTCTTCCTACTGTCTATGTTATGAACCATTCCTCTGACACTAGTTATAGATTCCGATGCTTCACTTCAGGTTTACTGTATCCCTTGGACGTTCTTATTGACGATGAAACAGAGAAATTACATCGGAAATAAATAGAAAAGGCACATTGCCGACTTAAGTACAAGAAGACTGACTCTTCCTTTTGACTATGTTTGGAACCGTTCCTGTGACACTAGTTATAGATTCCGATGCTTCACTTCAGGTTTACTGTATCCCTCTGAGTTTCTTATTGACGATGAAACACAGAAATTGCATCGGAATTAAATAGAAAAGGCACAATGCCGACTTAAGTACAAGAAGACTGTCTCTTCTTACTGTCTATCTTTTGAACGATTCCTGTGACGCTAGTTACAGATTCCGATGCTTAACTTAAGGTTTATTGTATCCCTCCGACCTTCTTTTTGGCGATGTAACACAGAAATTGCATCGGAATAAAATAGAAAAGGCACAATGCCGACTTAAGTACAAGAAGACTGACTCCTCCTACTGTCTATGTTTGAACCATTCCTGTGACACTAGTTATAGATTCCGACGCTTCACTTCAGGTTTACTGTATCCCTCTGACCTTCTGATTGACGATAAAACACAGAAATTACATCGGAATTAAATACAAAAGGCACAATGCCGACTTAAGTACAAGAAGACTGACTCTTCCTACTGTCTATGTTTGAACCATTCCTGTGACACTAGTTATAGATTCCGACGCTTCACTTCAGGTTTACTGTATCCCTCTGAACTTCTTATTGACGATGAAACACAGAAATTGCATCGGAATTAAATACAAAAGGCAAAATGCCGACTTAAGCACAAGAAGACTGACTCTTCGTACTGACTAAGTTTTGAACCACTCCTGTGACACTAGTTATAGATTCCGATGATTCGCGTCAGGTTTACTGTATCCCTTGGACCTTCGTATTGACGATGAAACACAGAAATTGCATCGGAATTAAATAGAAAAGGCACAATGCCGGCTTAAGTACATGAAGACTGACTCTTCTTACTTACTATGTTTGGAACCATTCCTGTGACACTAGTTATTGATTACGATGCTTCACTTCAGGTTTACTGTATCACATGGACCTTATTATTGACGATGAAACACAGAAATTGCATCGGATTTAAATAGAAAAGGCACAATGCCGACTTAAGAACAAGAAGACTGACCCTTCTTACTGTCTATGTTTGAACCGTTCCTGTGACACTAGTTATGGATACCGATGCTTCACTTCAGGGTTACTGTATCCCTCTGACCTTCTTATTGACCATAAAACACAGAAATTTCATCGGAATTAAATGCAAAATGCACAATGCCGACTTAAGTACAAGAAGACTGACTCTTCGTGCTGACTATGTTTTGAATCATTCCTGTGACACTAGTTACAGAATCCGATGCTTCACTTCAGATTTACTGTATCCCTTGGACCTTATTATTGACGATGTAACACAGAAATTGCATCGGAATTAAATACAAAAGGCACAATGCCGACTTAAGAACAAGAAGACTGACTCTTCTTACTGTCTATGTTTGAACCGTTCCTGTGACACTAGTTATAGATTCCGATGCTTCACTTCAGGTTTACTGTATCCCTCTGAACTTTTTATTGACGATGAAACACAGAAATTGCATCGGAATTATATACAAAAGGCACAATGCCGACTTAAGCACAAGAAGACTGACTCTTCGTACTGACTATGTTTCGAACCATTCCTGTGACACTAGTTATAGATTCCGATGATTCACGTCAGGTTTACTGTATCCCTTGGACCTTCTTATTGACGATGAAACACAGAAATTGCATCGGAATTAAATAGAAAAGGCACATGCCGGCATAAATACATGTAGATTGACTCTTCTTGCTGACTATGTTTGGAACCATTCCTGTGACACTAGTTATAGATTCCGATGCTTCACTTCAGGTTTTCTGTATCCCTCTGACATTCTTATTGACAATGAAACACAGATATTGCATCGGAATGAAATAGAAAAGGCACAATGCCGACTTAAGTACAAGAAGACTAACTCTCCTTGCTGACTAAGTTTTGAACCATTCCTGTGATACTGGTTATAGATACCGATGCTTCACTTCAGGTTTACTGTATCCCTCTGACCATCTTATTGACGATGAAACACAGAAATTGCATCGGAATTAAATTGAAAAGGAACAATGCCGACTGAAGTACAAGAAGACTGACTCTTCCTACTGCCTATATTTGAACCAATCCTGTGACACTAGTTATAGATTCCGACGCTTCACTTCAGGTTTACTGTATCCCTCTGACCTTCTTATTGACCATAAAACACAGAAATTGCATCGGAATTAAATGCAATAGGCACAATGCCGACTTAAGTACAAGAAGACTGACTCTTCGTACTGACTATGTTTTGAATCATTACTGTGACACTAGTTATAGAATCCGATGCTTCACTTCAGATTTACTGTATCCCTTGGACCTTATTATTGACGATGTAACACAGAAGTTGCATCGGAATTAAATACAAAAGGCACAATGCCGACTTAAGAACAAGAAGACTGACCCTTCTTACTGTCTATGTTTGAACCGTTCCTGTGACACTAGTTATGGATACCGATGCTTCACTTCAGGTTTACTGTATCCCTCTGACCTTTTTATTGACGATGAAACACAGAAATTGCATCGGAATTATATACAAAAGGCACAATGTCGACTTAAGCACAAGAAGACTGACTCTTCGTACTGACTCTGTTTCGAACCATTCCTGTGACACTAGTTATAGATTCCGATGATTCACGTCAGGTTTACTGTATCCCTTGGACCTTCTTATTGACGATGAAACACAGAAATTCCATCGGAATTAAATAGAAAAGGCACAAAGCCGGCTTAAGTACATGTAGACGGACTCTTCTTGCTGACTATGTTTGGAACCATTCCTGTGACACTAGTTATAGATTCCGATGCTTCACTTCAGGTTTACTGTATCCCTCTGACCTTCTTAATGACGATGAAACTTAGAAATTGCATCGGAATTAAATTGAAAAGGAACAATGCTGACTTATGTACAAGAATACTGACTCTTCCTACTGTCTATGTTATGAACCATTCCTGTGACACTAGTTATAGATTCCGATGCTTCACTCCAGGTTTACTGTACCCCTTGGACGTTCTTATTGACGATGAAACAGAGAAATTACATCGGAAATAAATAGAAAAGGCACATTGCCGACTTAAGTACAAGAAGACTGACTCTTCCTTTTGACTATGTTTGGAACCGTTCCTGTGGCACTAGTTATAGATTAAGATGCTTCACTTCAGGTTTACTGTATCCCTCTGAGTTTCTTATTGACGATGAAACACAGAAATTGCATCGGAATTAAATAGAAAAGGCACAATGCCGACTTAAGTACAAGAAGACTGACTCTTCTTACTGACTATGTTTTGAACCATTCCTGTGACACTAGTTACAGATTCCGATGCTTCACTTCAGGCTTACTCTAACCCAAGGACATTCTTATTGACGATGAAACACAGATATTGCATCGGAATTAAATAGAAAAGGCACAATGCTGACTTAAGTACAAGAAGACTGACTCTTCATACTGACTATGTTTTGAACCATTCCTGTGACACTAGTTATAGATTCCGATGCTTCACTTCAGGTTTGCGGTATTCCTTGGACCTTCTTATTGACGATGAAACTCAGAAATTGCATCGGATTAAAATAGAAAAGGCACAATGCCGACTTAAGTACAAGAAGACTGACTCTTCTTACTGTCTATGTTTTGAACCATTCCTGTGACGCTAGTTACAGATTCCGATGCTTCACTTCAGGGTTACTGTATCCCTCTGACTTTCTTATTGACGATGAAACACAGAAATTGCATCGGAATTAAATAGAAAAGGCACAATGCCAAATTAAGTACAAGAAGACTGACTCTTTCTACTGTCTATGTTTTGAACCATTCCTGTGACACTAGTTATAGATTACGATGCTTCACTTCTGGTTTACTCTATCCCTAGGACCTTCTTATTGACGATGAAACACAGAAATTGCATCGGAACTAAATACAAAAGGCACAATGCCGACTTAAGTACAAGAAGACTGACTCTTCCTACTGTCTATGTTTGAACCATTCCTGTGACACTAGTTATAGATTCCGACGCTTCACTTCAGGTTTACTGTATCCCTCTGAACTTCTTATTGACGATGAAACACAGAAATTGCATCGGAATTAAATACAAAAGGCAAAATGCCGACTTAAGCACAAGAAGACTGACTCTTCGTACTGACTAAGTTTTGAACCACTCCTGTGACACTAGTTATAGATTCCGATGATTCGCGTCAGGTTTACTGTATCCCTTGGACCTTCTTATTGACGATGAAACACAGAAATTGCATCGGAATTAAATAGAAAAGGCACAATGCCGGCTTAAGTACATGAAGACTGACTCTTCTTACTTACTATGTTTGGAACCATTCCTGTGACACTAGTTATTGATTCCGATGCTTCACTTCAGGTTTACTGTATCCCTCTGACCTTCTTAATGACGATGAAACTTAGAAATTGCGTCGAATTAAATTGAAAAGGCACAATGCCGACTTAAGTACAAGAAGACTGACTCTTCCTACTGTCTATGTTATGAACCATTCCTGTGACACTAGTTATAGATTCCGATGCTTCACTCCAGGTTTACTGTATCACATGGACCTTATTATTGACGATGAAACACAGAAATTGCATCGGAATTAAATACAAAAGGCACAATGCCGACTTAAGTACAAGAAGACTGATTCTTCTTACTGTCTATGTTTTGAACCATTCCTGTGACGCTAGTTACAGATTCCGATGCTTCACTTAAGGCTTACTGTATCCCTCTGACCTTCTTATTGGCGCTGAAACACAGAAATTGCATCGGAATCAAATAGAAAAGGCACGATGCCGACTTAAGTACAAGAAGACTGACTCTTCCTACTGCCTATATTTGAACCATTCCTGTGACACTAGTTATAGATTCCGACGCTTCACTTCAGGTTTACTGTATCCCTCTGACCTTCTTATTGACCATAAAACACAGAAATTTCATCGGAATTAAATGCAAAATAAACAATGCCGACTTAAGTACAAGAAGACTGACTCTTCGTGCTGACTATGTTTTGAATCATTCCTGTGACACTAGTTACAGAATCCGATGCTTCACTTCAGATTTACTGTATCCCTTGGACCTTATTATTGACGATGTAACACAGAAATTGCATCGGAATTAAATACAAAAGGCACAATGCCGACTTAAGAACAAGAAGACTGACTCTTCTTACTGTCTATGTTTGAACCGTTCCTGTGACACTAGTTATAGATTCCGATGCTTCACTTCAGGTTTACTGTATCCCTCTGAACTTTTTATTGACGATGAAACACAGAAATTGCATCGGAATTATATACAAAAGGCACAATGCCGACTTAAGCACAAGAAGACTGACTCTTCGTACTGACTATGTTTCGAACCACTCCTGTGACACTAGTTATAGATTCCGATGATTCACGTCAGGTTTACTGTATCCCTTGGACCTTCTTATTGACGATGAAACACAGAAATGGCATCGGAATTAAATAGAAAAGGCGCATGCCGGCTTAAGTACATGTAGATTGACTCTTCTTGCTGACTATGTTTGGAACCATTCCTGTGACACTTGTTATAGATTCAGATGTGTCACTTCAGGTTTTCTGTATCCCTCTGACATTCTTATTGACAATGAAACACAGATATTGCATCGGAATGAAATAGAAAAGGCACAATGCCGACTTCAGTACAAGAAGACTAACTCTCCTTGCTGACTAAGTTTTAAACCATTCCTGTGACACTGGTTATAGATACCGATGCTTCACTTCAGGTTTACTGTATCCCTCTGACCATCTTATTGACGATGAAACACAGAAATTGCATCGGAATTAAATTGAAAAGGAACAATGCCGACTGAAGTACAAGAAGACTGACTCTTCCTACTGCCTATATTTGAACCAATCCTGTGACACTAGTTATAGATTCCGACGCTTCACTTCAGGTTTACTGTATCCCTCTGACCTTCTTATTGACCATAAAACACAGATATTGCATCGGAATTAAATGCAATAGGCACAATGCCGACTTAAGTACAAGAAGACTGACTCTTCGTACTGACTATGTTTTGAATCATTACTGTGACACTAGTTATAGAATCCGATGCTTCACTTCAGATTTACTGTATCCCTTGGACCTTATTATTGACGATGTAACACAGAAGCTGCATCGGAATTAAATACAAAAGGCACAATGCCGACTTAAGAACAAGAAGACTGACCCTTCTTACTGTCTATGTTTGAACCGTTCCTGTGACACTAGTTATGGATACCGATGCTTCACTTCAGGTTTACTGTATCCCTCTGACGTTTTTATTGACGATGAAACACAGAAATTGCATCGGAATTATATACAAAAGGCACAATGTCGACTTAAGCACAAGAAGACTGACTCTTCGTACTGACTCTGTTTCGAACCATTCCTGTGACACTAGTTACAGATTCCGATGATTCACGTCAGGTTTACTGTATCCCTTGGACCTTCTTATTGACGATGAAACACAGAAATTGCATCGGAATTAAATTGAAAAGGAACAATGCCGACTGAAGTACAAGAATACTGACTCTTCCTACTGTCTATGTTATGAACCATTCCTGTGACACTAGTTATAGATTCCGATGCTTCACTCCAGGTTTACTGTATCCCTTGGACGTTCTTATTGACGATGAAACAGAGAAATTACATCGGAAATAAATAGAAAAGGCACATTGCCGACTTAAGTACAAGAAGACTGACTCTTCCTTTTGACTATGTTTGGAACCGTTCCTGTGGCACTAGTTATAGATTCCGATGCTTCACTTCAGGTTTACTGTATCCCTCTGAGTTTCTTATTGACGATGAAACACAGAAATTGCATCGGAATTAAATAGAAAAGGCACAATGCCGACTTAAGTACAAGAAGACTGACTCTTCTTACTGACTATGTTTTGAACCATTCCTGTGACATTAGTTACAGATTCCGATGCTTCACTTCAGGCTTACTCTATCCCAAGGACATTCTTATTGACGATGAAGCACAGATATTGCATCGGAATTAAATAGAAAAGGCACAATGCTGACTTAAGTACAAGAAGACTGACTCTTCTTACTGACTATGTTTTGAACAATTCCTGTGACACTAGTTATAGATTCCGATGCTTCACTTCAGGTTTGCGGTATTCCTTGGACCTTCTTATTGACGATGAAACACAGAAATTGCATCGGAATAAAATAGAAAAGGCACAATGCCGACTTAAGTACAAGAAGACTGACTCTTCTTACTGTCTATGTTTTGAACCATTCCTGTGACGCTAGTTACAGATTCCGATGCTTCACTTCAGGGTTACTGTATCCCTCTGACTTTCTTATTGACGATGAAACACAGAAATTGCATCGGAATTAAATAGAAAAGGCACAATGCCAAATTAAGTACAAGAAGACTGACTCTTTCTACTGTCTATGTTTTGAACCATTCCTGTGACACTAGTTGTAGATTACGATGCTTCACTTCTGGTTTACTCTATCCCTAGGACCTTCTTATTGACGATGAAACACAGAAATTGCATCGGAACTAAATACAAAAGGCACATTGCCGACTTAAGTACAAGAAGACTGACTCTTCCTACTGTCTATGTTTTGAACCATTCCTGTGACACTAGTTATAGATTCCGATGCTTCACTTCAGGTTTACTGTATCCCTCTGAGCTTCCTATTGGCGATGAAACACAGAAATTGCATCGGAATTAAATAGTGAAGGCCCAATGCCAACTCAAGTACAAGAGGACTGAGTCTTCCTACAGTCTATGTTTTGAACCATTCCTGTGACACTAGTTATAGATTCCGATGCTTCAGTTCAGGTTTACTGTATCCCTTGGACTTTTGTATTGACGATGAAACACAGGAATTGCGTCGGAATTAATACAAAAGGCACAATGCCGACTTAAGTACAAGAAGACTGACTCTTCTTACTGACTATGTTTTGAACCATTCGTGTGACACTAGTTATAGATTCCGATGCTTCACTTCTGGTTTACTCTATCTATAGGACCTTCTTATTGACGATGAAACACAGAAATTGCATCGGAACTAAATACAAAAGGCACAATGTCGACTTAAGTACAAGAAGACTGACTCTTCCTACTGTCTATGCTTTGAACCATTCCTGTGACACTAGTTATAGATTCCGATGCTTCGTTTCAGGTTTACTGTATCTCTTGCGTCTTCTTATTGACGATGAAACACAGATAGTGCATCGGAGTTAAATACAAAAGGCACAATGCCGACTTAAGTACAAGAAGACTGACCCTTCTTACTGACTGCTTTGAACCTTTCCTGTGACACTAGTTATAGATTCCGATACTTCACTTCAGGTTTACTGTATCCCTCTGACCTTCTTATTGACGATGAGACACAGAAATTGCATCGGCATTAAATACAAAAGGCACAATGCCGACTTTAGTACAAGAAGACTGACCCATCTTACTGTCTACGTTTTGAACAATTCCTGTGACACTAAATATAGATTCCGATGCTTCACTTCACGTTTACTGTATCCCTCTGACCTTCTTATTGACGATGAAGCACAGAAATAGCATCGGAATTAAATAGAAAAGGCACAATGCCGACTTAAGTACAAGAAGACTGACTCTTTCTACTGTCTATGTTTTGAACCATTCCTGTGACACTAGTTATAGATTCCGATGCTTCACTTCAGGCTTACTGTATACCTTGGACCTTCTCATTGACGATGAAACAAAGAAATTGCATCGGAATTAAATAGAAAAGGCACAATGCCGACTTAAGTACAAGAGGACTGCTCTTCCTACTGTCTATGTTTTGAACCATTCCTGTAACACTAGTTATAGATTCCGATGCTTCACTTCAAGTTCACTGTATCCCTCTGACCTTCTTATTGACGATGAAACACAGAAATTGCATCGGAACTAAATACAAAAGGCACAATGCCTACTTAAGTACAAGAAGACTGACTCTTCCTACTATCTAAGTTTGAACCATTCCAGTGACACTAGTTATAGATTCCGATGCTTCATTTCAGGTTTACTATATCGCTTGGACCTACTTATTGACGATGAAACACAGATAGTGCATCAGAGTTACATTCAAAAGGCACAATGCCGACTTAAGTACAAGAAGACTGACTCTTCCTACTGTCTATGTTTTGAACCATTCCTGTGACACTAGTTACAGATTCCGATGCTTCACTTAAAGTTTATTGTATCTCTCTGACCTTCGTATTGGCGATGAGACACAGAAATTGCATAGGAATGAAATAGAAAAGGCCCAATGCCGACTTAAGTACAAGAAGACTGACTCTTCCTACTGTCAATGTTTGAACCATTCCTGTGACACTAGTTATAGATTCCGACGCTTCACTTCTGCTTTACTGTATCCCTCTGACCTTCTTATTGACGATGAAACACAGAAATTGCATCGGAATTAAATACAAAAGGCACAATGCCGACTGAAGCACAAGAAGACTGACTCTTCCTACTGTCTGTGTTATGAACCATTCCTGTGACACTAGTTATAGATTCCGATGCTTCACTTCAGGTTTTCTGTATCCCTCTGACCTTCTTTTGACGATGAAACACAGAAATTGCATCGGAATTAAAAATAAATGGCACAAAGCCGACATAAGTACATGAAGACTGTCTCTTCTTACTGTCTATCTTTTGAACGATTCCTGTGACGCTAGTTACAGATTCCGATGCTTAACTTAAGGTTTATTGTATCCCTCTGACCTTCTTATTGGCGATGAAACACAGAAATTGCATCGGAATGAAATAGAAAAGGCACAATGCCGACTTAAGTACAAGAAGACTGACTCTTCCTACTGTCTATGTTTGAACCATTCCTGTGACACTAGTTATAGATTCCGACGCTTCACTTCAGGTTTACTGTATCCCTCTGACCTTCTTATTGACGATAAAACACAGAAATTGCATCGGAATTAAATACAAAAGGCACAATGCCGACTTAAGTACAAGAAGACTGACTCTTCCTACTGTCTAAGTTTGAACCATTCCTGTGACACTAGTTATAGATTCCGACGCTTCACTTCAGGTTTACTGTATCCCTCTGAACTTCTTATTGACGATGAAACACAGAAATTGCATCGGAATTAAATACAAAAGGCAAAATGCCGACTTAAGCACAAGAAGACTGACTCTTCGTACTGACTAAGTTTTGAACCACTCCTGTGACACTAGTTATAGATTCCGATGTTTCGCGTCAGGTTTACTGTATCCCTTGGACCTTCTTATTGACGATGAAACACAGAAATTGCATCGGAATTAAATAGAAAAGGCACAATGCCGGCTTAAGTACATGAAGACTGATTCTTCTTACTTACTATGTTTGGAACCATTCCTGTGACACTAGTTATTGATTCCGATGCTTCACTTCAGGTTTACTGTATCCCTCTGACCTTCTTAATGACGATGAAACTTAGAAATTGCGTCGAATTAAATTGAAAAGGCACAATGCCGACTTAAGTACAAGAAGACTGACTCTTCCTACTGTCTATGTTATGAACCATTCCTGTGACACTAGTTATAGATTCCGATGCTTCACTCCAGGTTTAC
Organism: Schistocerca piceifrons; assembly: GCF_021461385.2. Classification (NCBI taxonomy): domain Eukaryota; kingdom Metazoa; phylum Arthropoda; class Insecta; order Orthoptera; family Acrididae; genus Schistocerca; species Schistocerca piceifrons. The sequence continues at coordinate 1,135,030,905 of NC_060139.1, read as the reverse complement.
TGTATCCCTCAGACCTTCTTATTGACGATGAAACACAGAAATTGCATCGGAATTAAATAGAAAAGGCACAATGCCGACTTAAGTACAAGAAGACTGATTCTTCTTACTGTCTATCTTTTGAACCATTCCTGTGACGCTAGTTACAGATTCCGATGCTTCACTTAAGGCTTACTGCATCCCTCTGACCTTCTTATTGGCGCTGAAACACAGACATTGCATCGGAATCAAATAGAAAAGGCACGATGCCGACTTACGTACAAGAAGACTGACTCTTCCTACTGCCTATATTTGAACCATTCCTGTGACACTAGTTATAGATTCCGACGCTTCACTTCTGGTTTACTGTATCCCTCTGACCTTCTTATTGACCATAAAACACAGAAATTTCATCGGAATTAAATGCAAAATGCACAATGCCGACTTAAGTACAAGAAGACTGACTCTTCGTGCTGACTATGTTTTGAATCATTCCTGTGACACTAGTTATAGAATCCGATGCTTCACTTCAGATTTACTGTATCCCTTGGACCTTATTATTGACGATGTAACACAGAAATTGCATCGGAAATAAATACAAAAGGCACAATGCCGACTTAAGAACAAGAAGACTGACTCTTCTTACTGTCTATGTTTGAACCGTTCCTGTGACACTAGCTATAGATTCCGATGCTTCACTTCAGGTTTACTGTATCCCTCTGAACTTTTTATTGACGATGAAACACAGAAATTGCATCGGAATTATATACAAAAGGCACAATGCCGACTTAAGCACAAGTAGACTGACTCTTCGTACTGACTATGTTTCGAACAATTCCTGTGACACTAGTTATAGTTTCCGATGATTCACGTCAGGTTTACTGTATCCCTTGGACCTTCTTATTGACGATGAAACACAGAAATTGCATCGGAATTAAATAGAAAAGGCACATGCCGGCTTAAGTACATGTAGATTGACTCTTCTTGCTGACTATGTTTGGAACCATTCCTGTGACACTAGTTATAGATTCCGATGCTTCACTTCAGGTTTTCTGTATCCCTCTGACATTCTTATTGACAATGAAACACAGATATTGCATCGGAATGAAATTGAAAAGGCACAATGCCGATTTAAGTACAAGAAGACTAACTCTCCTTGCTGACTAAGTTTTGAACCATTCCTGTGACACTAGTTATAGATACCGATGCTTCACTTCAGGTTTACTGTATCCCTCTGACCATCTTATTGACGATGAAACACAGAAATTGCATCGGAATTAAATTGAAAAGGAACAATGCCGACTGAAGTACAAGAAGACTGACTCTTCCTACTGCCTATATTTGAACCAATCCTGTGACACTAGTTATAGATTCCGACGCTTCACTTCAGGGTTACTGTATCCCTCTGACCTTCTTATTGACCATAAAACACAGAAATTGCATCGGAATTAAATGCAATAGTCACAATGCCGACTTAAGTACAAGAAGACTGACTCTTCGTACTGACTATGTTTTGAATCATTACTGTGACACTAGTTATAGAATCCGATGCTTCACTTCAGATTTACTGTATCCCTTGGACCTTATTATTGACGATGTAACACCGAAGTTGCATCGGAATTAAATACAAAAGGCACAATGCCGACTTAAGAACAAGAAGACTGACCCTTCTTACTATCTATGTTTGAACCGTTCCTGTGACACTAGTTATGGATACCGATGCTTCACTTCTGGTTTACTGTATCCCTCTGACCTTTTTATTGACGATGAAACACAGAAATTGCATCGGAATTATATAGAAAAGGCACAATGTCGACTTAAGCACAAGAAGACTGACTCTTCGTACTGACTATGTTTCGAACCATTCCTGTGACACTAGTTATAGATTCCGATGATTCACGTCAGGTTTACTGTATCCCTTGGACCTTCTTATTGACGATGAAACACAGAAATTGCATCGGAATTAAATAGAAAAGGCACAAAGCCGGCTTAAGTACATGTAGACGGACTCTTCTTGCTGACTATGTTTGGAACCATTCATGTGACACTAGTTATAGATTCCGATGCTTCACTTCAGGTTTACTGTATCCCTCTGACCTTCTTAATGACGATGAAACTTAGAAATTGCATCGGAATTAAATTGAAAAGGCACAATGCTGACTTAAGTACAAGAATACTGACTCTTCCTACTGTCTATGTTATGAACCATTCCTCTGACACTAGTTATAGATTCCGATGCTTCACTTCAGGTTTACTGTATCCCTTGGACGTTCTTATTGACGATGAAACAGAGAAATTACATCGGAAATAAATAGAAAAGGCACATTGCCGACTTAAGTACAAGAAGACTGACTCTTCCTTTTGACTATGTTTGGAACCGTTCCTGTGACACTAGTTATAGATTCCGATGCTTCACTTCAGGTTTACTGTATCCCTCTGAGTTTCTTATTGACGATGAAACACAGAAATTGCATCGGAATTAAATAGAAAAGGCACAATGCCGACTTAAGTACAAGAAGACTGTCTCTTCTTACTGTCTATCTTTTGAACGATTCCTGTGACGCTAGTTACAGATTCCGATGCTTAACTTAAGGTTTATTGTATCCCTCCGACCTTCTTTTTGGCGATGTAACACAGAAATTGCATCGGAATAAAATAGAAAAGGCACAATGCCGACTTAAGTACAAGAAGACTGACTCCTCCTACTGTCTATGTTTGAACCATTCCTGTGACACTAGTTATAGATTCCGACGCTTCACTTCAGGTTTACTGTATCCCTCTGACCTTCTGATTGACGATAAAACACAGAAATTACATCGGAATTAAATACAAAAGGCACAATGCCGACTTAAGTACAAGAAGACTGACTCTTCCTACTGTCTATGTTTGAACCATTCCTGTGACACTAGTTATAGATTCCGACGCTTCACTTCAGGTTTACTGTATCCCTCTGAACTTCTTATTGACGATGAAACACAGAAATTGCATCGGAATTAAATACAAAAGGCAAAATGCCGACTTAAGCACAAGAAGACTGACTCTTCGTACTGACTAAGTTTTGAACCACTCCTGTGACACTAGTTATAGATTCCGATGATTCGCGTCAGGTTTACTGTATCCCTTGGACCTTCGTATTGACGATGAAACACAGAAATTGCATCGGAATTAAATAGAAAAGGCACAATGCCGGCTTAAGTACATGAAGACTGACTCTTCTTACTTACTATGTTTGGAACCATTCCTGTGACACTAGTTATTGATTACGATGCTTCACTTCAGGTTTACTGTATCACATGGACCTTATTATTGACGATGAAACACAGAAATTGCATCGGATTTAAATAGAAAAGGCACAATGCCGACTTAAGAACAAGAAGACTGACCCTTCTTACTGTCTATGTTTGAACCGTTCCTGTGACACTAGTTATGGATACCGATGCTTCACTTCAGGTTTACTGTATCCCTCTGACCTTCTTATTGACCATAAAACACAGAAATTTCATCGGAATTAAATGCAAAATGCACAATGCCGACTTAAGTACAAGAAGACTGACTCTTCGTGCTGACTATGTTTTGAATCATTCCTGTGACACTAGTTACAGAATCCGATGCTTCACTTCAGATTTACTGTATCCCTTGGACCTTATTATTGACGATGTAACACAGAAATTGCATCGAAATTAAATACAAAAGGCACAATGCCGACTTAAGAACAAGAAGACTGACTCTTCTTACTGTCTATGTTTGAACCGTTCTGTGACACTAGTTATAGTTTCCGATGCTTCACTTCAGGTTTACTGTATCCCTCTGAACTTTTTATTGACGATGAAACACAGAAATTGCATCGGAATTATATACAAAAGGCACAATGCCGACTTAAGCACAAGAAGACTGACTCTTCGTACTGACTATGTTTCGAACCATTCTGTGACACTAGTTATAGATTCCGATGATTCACGTCAGGTTTACTGTATCCCTTGGACCTTCTTATTGACGATGAAACACAGAAATTGCATCGGAATTAAATAGAAAAGGCACATGCCGGCATAAATACATGTAATTGACTCTTCTTGCTGACTATGTTTGGAACCATTCCTGTGACACTAGTTATAGATTCCGATGCTTCACTTCAGGTTTTCTGTATCCCCTCTGACATTCTTATTGACAATGAAACACAGATATTGCATCGGAATGAAATAGAAAAGGCACAATGCCGACTTAAGTACAAGAAGACTAACTCTCCTTGCTGACTAAGTTTTGAACCATTCCTGTGATACTGTTATAGATACCGATGCTTCACTTCAGGTTTACTGTATCCCTCTGACCATCTTATTGACGATGAAACACAGAAATTGCATCGGAATTAAATTGAAAAGGAACAATGCCGACTGAAGTACAAGAAGACTGACTCTTCCTACTGCCTATATTTGAACCAATCCTGTGACACTAGTTATAGATTCCGACGCTTCACTTCAGGTTTACTGTATCCCTCTGACCTTCTTATTGACCATAAAACACAGAAATTGCATCGGAATTAAATGCAATAGGCACAATGCCGACTTAAGTACAAGAAGACTGACTCTTCGTACTGACTATGTTTTGAATCATTACTGTGACACTAGTTATAGAATCCGATGCTTCACTTCAGATTTACTGTATCCCTTGGACCTTATTATTGACGATGTAACACAGAAGTTGCATCGGAATTAAATACAAAAGGCACAATGCCGACTTAAGAACAAGAAGACTGACCCTTCTTACTGTCTATGTTTGAACCGTTCCTGTGACACTAGTTATGGATACCGATGCTTCACTTCAGGTTTACTGTATCCCTCTGACCTTTTTATTGACGATGAAACACAGAAATTGCATCGGAATTATATACAAAAGGCACAATGTCGACTTAAGCACAAGAAGACTGACTCTTCGTACTGACTCTGTTTCGAACCATTCCTGTGACACTAGTTATAGATTCCGATGATTCACGTCAGGTTTACTGTATCCCTTGGACCTTCTTATTGACGATGAAACACAGAAATTCCATCGGAATTAAATAGAAAAGGCACAAAGCCGGCTTAAGTACATGTAGACGGACTCTTCTTGCTGACTATGTTTGGAACCATTCCTGTGACACTAGTTATAGATTCCGATGCTTCACTTCAGGTTTACTGTATCCCTCTGACCTTCTTAATGACGATGAAACTTAGAAATTGCATCGGAATTAAATTGAAAAGGAACAATGCTGACTTAAGTACAAGAATACTGACTCTTCCTACTGTCTATGTTATGAACCATTCCTGTGACACTAGTTATAGATTCCGATGCTTCACTCCAGGTTTACTGTACCCCTTGGACGTTCTTATTGACGATGAAACAGAGAAATTACATCGGAAATAAATAGAAAAGGCACATTGCCGACTTAAGTACAAGAAGACTGACTCTTCCTTTTGACTATGTTTGGAACCGTTCCTGTGGCACTAGTTATAGATTCCGATGCTTCACTTCAGGTTTACTGTATCCCTCTGAGTTTCTTATTGACGATGAAACACAGAAATTGCATCGGAATTAAATAGAAAAGGCACAATGCCGACTTAAGTACAAGAAGACTGACTCTTCTTACTGACTATGTTTTGAACCATTCCTGTGACACTAGTTACAGATTCCGATGCTTCACTTCAGGCTTACTCTAACCCAAGGACATTCTTATTGACGATGAAACACAGATATTGCATCGGAATTAAATAGAAAAGGCACAATGCTGACTTAAGTACAAGAAGACTGACTCTTCATACTGACTATGTTTTGAACCATTCCTGTGACACTAGTTATAGATTCCGATGCTTCACTTCAGGTTTGCGGTATTCCTTGGACCTTCTTATTGACGATGAAACACAGAAATTGCATCGGATTAAAATAGAAAAGGCACAATGCCGACTTAAGTACAAGAAGACTGACTCTTCTTACTGTCTATGTTTTGAACCATTCCTGTGACGCTAGTTACAGATTCCGATGCTTCACTTCAGGGTTACTGTATCCCTCTGACTTTCTTATTGACGATGAAACACAGAAATTGCATCGGAATTAAATAGAAAAGGCACAATGCCAAATTAAGTACAAGAAGACTGACTCTTTCTACTGTCTATGTTTTGAACCATTCCTGTGACACTAGTTATAGATTACGATGCTTCACTTCTGGTTTACTCTATCCCTAGGACCTTCTTATTGACGATGAAACACAGAAATTGCATCGGAACTAAATACAAAAGGCACAATGCCGACTTAAGTACAAGAAGACTGACTCTTCCTACTGTCTATGTTTGAACCATTCCTGTGACACTAGTTATAGATTCCGACGCTTCACTTCAGGTTTACTGTATCCCTCTGAACTTCTTATTGACGATGAAACACAGAAATTGCATCGGAATTAAATACAAAAGGCAAAATGCCGACTTAAGCACAAGAAGACTGACTCTTCGTACTGACTAAGTTTTGAACCACTCCTGTGACACTAGTTATAGATTCCGATGATTCGCGTCAGGTTTACTGTATCCCTTGGACCTTCTTATTGACGATGAAACACAGAAATTGCATCGGAATTAAATAGAAAAGGCACAATGCCGGCTTAAGTACATGAAGACTGACTCTTCTTACTTACTATGTTTGGAACCATTCCTGTGACACTAGTTATTGATTCCGATGCTTCACTTCAGGTTTACTGTATCCCTCTGACCTTCTTAATGACGATGAAACTTAGAAATTGCGTCGAATTAAATTGAAAAGGCACAATGCCGACTTAAGTACAAGAAGACTGACTCTTCCTACTGTCTATGTTATGAACCATTCCTGTGACACTAGTTATAGATTCCGATGCTTCACTCCAGGTTTACTGTATCACATGGACCTTATTATTGACGATGAAACACAGAAATTGCATCGGAATTAAATACAAAAGGCACAATGCCGACTTAAGTACAAGAAGACTGATTCTTCTTACTGTCTATGTTTTGAACCATTCCTGTGACGCTAGTTACAGATTCCGATGCTTCACTTAAGGCTTACTGTATCCCTCTGACCTTCTTATTGGCGCTGAAACACAGAAATTGCATCGGAATCAAATAGAAAAGGCACGATGCCGACTTAAGTACAAGAAGACTGACTCTTCCTACTGCCTATATTTGAACCATTCCTGTGACACTAGTTATAGATTCCGACGCTTCACTTCAGGTTTACTGTATCCCTCTGACCTTCTTATTGACCATAAAACACAGAAATTTCATCGGAATTAAATGCAAAATAAACAATGCCGACTTAAGTACAAGAAGACTGACTCTTCGTGCTGACTATGTTTTGAATCATTCCTGTGACACTAGTTACAGAATCCGATGCTTCACTTCAGATTTACTGTATCCCTTGGACCTTATTATTGACGATGTAACACAGAAATTGCATCGGAATTAAATACAAAAGGCACAATGCCGACTTAAGAACAAGAAGACTGACTCTTCTTACTGTCTATGTTTGAACCGTTCCTGTGACACTAGTTATAGATTCCGATGCTTCACTTCAGGTTTACTGTATCCCTCTGAACTTTTTATTGACGATGAAACACAGAAATTGCATCGGAATTATATACAAAAGGCACAATGCCGACTTAAGCACAAGAAGACTGACTCTTCGTACTGACTATGTTTCGAACCATTCCTGTGACACTAGTTATAGATTCCGATGATTCACGTCAGGTTTACTGTATCCCTTGGACCTTCTTATTGACGATGAAACACAGAAATTGCATCGGAATTAAATAGAAAAGGCGCATGCCGGCTTAAGTACATGTAGATTGACTCTTCTTGCTGACTATGTTTGGAACCATTCCTGTGACACTAGTTATAGATTCAGATGTGTCACTTCAGGTTTTCTGTATCCCTCTGACATTCTTATTGACAATGAAACACAGATATTGCATCGGAATGAAATAGAAAAGGCACAATGCCGACTTCAGTACAAGAAGACTAACTCTCCTTGCTGACTAAGTTTTGAACCATTCCTGTGACACTGGTTATAGATACCGATGCTTCACTTCAGGTTTACTGTATCCCTCTGACCATCTTATTGACGATGAAACACAGAAATTGCATCGGAATTAAATTGAAAAGGAACAATGCCGACTGAAGTACAAGAAGACTGACTCTTCCTACTGCCTATATTTGAACCAATCCTGTGACACTAGTTATAGATTCCGACGCTTCACTTCAGGTTTACTGTATCCCTCTGACCTTCTTATTGACCATAAAACACAGATATTGCATCGGAATTAAATGCAATAGGCACAATGCCGACTTAAGTACAAGAAGACTGACTCTTCGTACTGACTATGTTTTGAATCATTACTGTGACACTAGTTATAGAATCCGATGCTTCACTTCAGATTTACTGTATCCCTTGGACCTTATTATTGACGATGTAACACAGAAGGTGCATCGGAATTAAATACAAAAGGCACAATGCCGACTTAAGAACAAGAAGACTGACCCTTCTTACTGTCTATGTTTGAACCGTTCCTGTGACACTAGTTATGGATACCGATGCTTCACTTCAGGTTTACTGTATCCCTCTGACGTTTTTATTGACGATGAAACACAGAAATTGCATCGGAATTATATACAAAAGGCACAATGTCGACTTAAGCACAAGAAGACTGACTCTTCGTACTGACTCTGTTTCGAACCATTCCTGTGACACTAGTTACAGATTCCGATGATTCACGTCAGGTTTACTGTATCCCTTGGACCTTCTTATTGACGATGAAACACAGAAATTCCATCGGAATTAAATAGAAAAGGCACAAAGCCGGCTTAAGTACATGTAGACGGACTCTTCTTGCTGACTATGTTTGGAACCATTCCTGTGACACTAGTTATAAATTCCGATGCTTCACTTCAGGTTTACTGTATTCCTCTGACCTTCTTAATGACGATGAAACTTAGAAATTGCATCGGAATTAAATTGAAAAGGAACAATGCTGACTTAAGTACAAGAATACTGACTCTTCCTACTGTCTATGTTATGAACCATTCCTGTGACACTAGTTATAGATTCCGATGCTTCACTCCAGGTTTACTGTATCCCTTGGACGTTCTTATTGACGATGAAACAGAGCAATTACATCGGAAATAAATAGAAAAGGCACATTGCCGACTTAAGTACAAGAAGACTGACTCTTCCTTTTGACTATGTTTGGAACCGTTCCTGTGGCACTAGTTATAGATTCCGATGCTTCACTTCAGGTTTACTGTATCCCTCTGAGTTTCTTATTGACGATGAAACACAGAAATTGCATCGGAATTAAATAGAAAAGGCACAATGCCGACTTAAGTACAAGAAGACTGACTCTTCTTACTGACTATCTTTTGAACCATTCCTGTGACATTAGTTACAGATTCCGATGCTTCACTTCAGGCTTACTCTATCCCAAGGACATTCTTATTGACGATGAAGCACAGATATTGCATCGGAATTAAATAGAAAAGGCACAATGCTGACTTAAGTACAAGAAGACTGACTCTTCTTACTGACTATGTTTTGAACAATTCCTGTGACACTAGTTATAGATTCCGATGCTTCACTTCAGGTTTGCGGTATTCCTTGGACCTTCTTATTGACGATGAAACACAGAAATTGCATCGGAATAAAATAGAAAAGGCACAATGCCGACTTAAGTACAAGAAGACTGACTCTTCTTACTGTCTATGTTTTGAACCATTCCTGTGACGCTAGTTACAGATTCCGATGCTTCACTTCAGGGTTACTGTATCCCTCTGACTTTCTTATTGACGATGAAACACAGAAATTGCATCGGAATTAAATAGAAAAGGCACAATGCCAAATTAAGTACAAGAAGACTGACTCTTTCTACTGTCTATGTTTTGAACCATTCCTGTGACACTAGTTGTAGATTACGATGCTTCACTTCTGGTTTACTCTATCCCTAGGACCTTCTTATTGACGATGAAACACAGAAATTGCATCGGAACTAAATACAAAAGGCACATTGCCGACTTAAGTACAAGAAGACTGACTCTTCCTACTGTCTATGTTTTGAACCATTCCTGTGACACTAGTTATAGATTCCGATGCTTCACTTCAGGTTTACTGTATCCCTCTGAGCTTCCTATTGGCGATGAAACACAGAAATTGCATCGGAATTAAATAGTGAAGGCCCAATGCCAACTCAAGTACAAGAGGACTGAGTCTTCCTACAGTCTATGTTTTGAACCATTCCTGTGACACTAGTTATAGATTCCGATGCTTCAGTTCAGGTTTACTGTATCCCTTGGACTTTTGTATTGACGATGAAACACAGGAATTGCGTCGGAATTAATACAAAAGGCACAATGCCGACTTAAGTACAAGAAGACTGACTCTTCTTACTGACTATGTTTGAACCATTCGTGTGACACTAGTTATAGATTCCGATGCTTCACTTCTGGTTTACTCTATCTATAGGACCTTCTTATTGACGATGAAACACAGAAATTGCATCGGAACTAAATACAAAAGGCACAATGTCGACTTAAGTACAAGAAGACTGACTCTTCCTACTGTCTATGCTTTGAACCATTCCTGTGACACTAGTTATAGATTCCGATGCTTCGTTTCAGGTTTACTGTATCTCTTGGGTCTTCTTATTGACGATGAAACACAGATAGTGCATCGGAGTTAAATACAAAAGGCACAATGCCGACTTAAGTACAAGAAGACTGACCCTTCTTACTGACTGTTTTGAACCTTTCCTGTGACACTAGTTATAGATTCCGATACTTCACTTCAGGTTTACTGTATCCCTCTGATCTTCTTATTGACGATGAGACACAGAAATTGCATCGGCATTAAATACAAAAGGCACAATGCCGACTTTAGTACAAGAAGACTGACCCATCTTACTGTCTACGTTTTGAACAATTCCTGTGACACTAAATATAGATTCCGATGCTTCACTTCACGTTTACTGTATCCCTCTGACCTTCTTATTGACGATGAAGCACAGAAATAGCATCGGAATTAAATAGAAAAGGCACAATGCCGACTTAAGTACAAGAAGACTGACTCTTTCTACTGTCTATGTTTTGAACCATTCCTGTGACACTAGTTATAGATTCCGATGCTTCACTTCAGGCTTACTGTATACCTTGGACCTTCTCATTGACGATGAAACAAAGAAATTGCATCGGAATTAAATAGAAAAGGCACAATGCCGACTTAAGTACAAGAGGACTGCTCTTCCTACTGTCTATGTTTTGAACCATTCCTGTAACACTAGTTATAGATTCCGATGCTTCACTTCAAGTTCACTGTATCCCTCTGACCTTCTTATTGACGATGAAACACAGAAATTGCATCGGAACTAAATACAAAAGGCACAATGCCTACTTAAGTACAAGAAGACTGACTCTTCCTACTATCTAAGTTTGAACCATTCCAGTGACACTAGTTATAGATTCCGATGCTTCATTTCAGGTTTACTATATCGCTTGGACCTACTTATTGACGATGAAACACAGATAGTGCATCAGAGTTACATTCAAAAGGCACAATGCCGACTTAAGTACAAGAAGACTGACTCTTCCTACTGTCTATGTTTTGAACCATTCCTGTGACACTAGTTACAGATTCCGATGCTTCACTTAAAGTTTATTGTATCTCTCTGACCTTCGTATTGGCGATGAGACACAGAAATTGCATAGGAATGAAATAGAAAAGGCCCAATGCCGACTTAAGTACAAGAAGACTGACTCTTCCTATTGTCAATGTTTGAACCATTCCTGTGACACTAGTTATAGATTCCGACGCTTCACTTCAGCTTTACTGTATCCCTCTGACCTTCTTATTGACGATGAAACACAGAAATTGCATCGGAATTAAATACAAAAGGCACAATGCCGACTGAAGCACAAGAAGACTGACTCTTCCTACTGTCTGTGTTATGAACCATTCCTGTGACACTAGTTATAGATTCCGATGCTTCACTCCAGGTTTACTGTATCCCTTGGACGTTCTTATTGACGATGAAACAGAGAAATTACATCGGAAATAAATAGAAAAGGCACATTGCCGACTTAAGTACAAGAAGACTGACTCTTCCTTTTGACTATGTTTGGAACCGTTCCTGTGGCACTAGTTATAGATTCCGATGCTTCACTTCAGGTTTACTGTATCCCTCTGAGGTTCTTATTGACGATGAAACACAGAAATTGCATCGGAATTAAATAGAAAAGGCACAATGCCGACTTAAGTACAAGAAGACTGACTCTTCTTACTGACTATGTTTTGAACCATTCCTGTGACATTAGTTACAGATTCCGATGCTTCACTTCAGGCTTACTCTATCCCAAGGACATTCTTATTGACGATGAAACACAGATATTGCATCGGAATTAAATAGAAAAGGCACAATGCTGACTTAAGTACAAGAAGACTGACTCTTCTTACTGACTATGTTTTGAACCATTCCTGTGACACTAGTTATAGATTCCGATGCTTCACTTCAGGTTTGCGGTATTCCTTGGACCTTCTTATTGGCGATGAAACACAGAAATTGCATCGGAATAAAATAGAAAAGGCACAATGCCGACTTAAGTACAAGAAGACTGACTCTTCTTACTGTCTATGTTTTGAACCATTCCTGTGACGCTAGTTACAGATTCCGATGCTTCACTTCAGGGTTACTGTATCCCTCTGACTTTCTTATTGACGATGAAACACAGAAATTGCATCGGAATTAAATAGAAAAGGCACAATGCCAAATTAAGTACAAGAAGACTGACTCTTTCTACTGTCTATGTTTTGAACCATTCCTGTGACACTAGTTGTAGATTACGATGCTTCACTTCTGGTTTACTCTATCCCTAGGACCTTCTTATTTACGATGAAACACAGAAAATGCATCGGAACTAAATACAAAAGGCACATTGCCGACCTAAGTACAAGAAGACTGACTCTTCCTACTGTCTATGTTTTGAACCATTCCTGTGACACTAGTTATAGATTCCGATGCTTCACTTCAGGTTTACTGTATCCCTCTGAGCTTCCTATTGGCGATGAAACACAGAAATTGCATTGGAATAAAATAGAGAAGGCCCAATGCCAACTCAAGTACAAGAGGACTGAGTCTTCCTACAGTCTATGTTTTGAACCATTCCTGTGACACTAGTTATAGATTCCGATGCTTCAGTTCAGGTTTACTGTATCCCTTGGACTTTTGTATTGACGATGAAACACAGGAATTGCGTCGGAATTAATACAAAAGGCACAATGCCGACTTAAGTACAAGAAGACTGACTCTTCTTACTGACTATGTTTTGAACCATTCGTGTGACACTAGTTATAGATTCCGATGCTTCACTTCTGGTTTACTCTATCTATAGGACCTTCTTATTGACGATGAAACACAGAAATTGCATCGGAACTAAATACAAAAGGCACAATGCCGACTTAAGTACAAGAAGACTGACTCTTCCTACTGTCTATGCTTTGAACCATTCCTGTGACACTAGTTATAGATTCCGATGCTTCGTTTCAGGTTTACTGTATCTCTTGGGTCTTCTTATTGACGATGAAACACAGATAGTGCATCGGAGTTAAATACAAAAGGCACAATGCCGACTTAAGTACAAGAAGACTGACCCTTCTTACTGACTGCTTTGAACCATTCCTGTGACACTAGTTATAGATTCCGATACTTCACTTCAGGTTTACTGTATCCCTCTGACCTTCTTATTGACGATGAGACACAGAAATTGCATCGGCATTAAATACAAAAGGCACAATGCCGACTTTAGTACAAGAAGACTGACCCATCTTACTGTCTACGTTTTGAACAATTCCTGTGACACTAAATATAGATTCCGATGCTTCACTTCACGTTTACTGTATACCTCTGACCTTCTTATTGACGATGAAACACAGAAATAGCATCGAAATTAAATAGAAAAGGCACAATGCCGACTTAAGTACAAGAAGACTGACTCTTTCTACTGTCTATGTTTTGAACCATTCCTGTGACACTAGTTATAGATTCCGATGCTTCACTTCAGGCTTACTGTATACCTTGAACCTTCTCATTGACGATGAAACAAAGAAATTGCATCGGAATTAAATAGAAAAGGCACAATGCCGACTTAAGTACAAGAGGACTGCTCTTCCTACTGTCTATGTTTTGAACCATTCCTGTGACACTAGTTATAGATTCCGATGCTTCACTTCAAGTTCACTGTATCCCTCTGACCTTCTTATTGACGATGAAACACAGAAATTGCATCGGAACTAAATACAAAAGGCACAATGCCGACTTAAGTACAAGAAGACTGACTCTTCCTACTATCTAAGTTTGAACCATTCCAGTGACACTAGTTATAGATTCCGATGCTTCATTTCAGGTTTACTATATCGCTTGGACCTACTTATTGACGATGAAACACAGAAATTGCATCGGAATTAAATAGAAAAGGCACAATGCCGACTTAAGTACTTGAAGACTGACTCTTCTTACTGTCTATGTTTTGAACCATTCCTGTGACGCTAGTTACAGATTCCGATGCTTCACTTAAAGTTTATTGTATCTCTCTGACCTTCTTATTGGCGATGAGACACAGAAATTGCATAGGAATGAAATAGAAAAGGCCAAATGCCGACTTAAGTACAAGAAGACTGACTCTTCCTACTGTCAATGTTTGAACCATTCCTGTGACACTAGTTATAGATTCCGACGCTTCACTTCAGGTTTACTGTATCCCTCTGACCTTCTTATTGACGATGAAACACAGAAATTGCATCGGAATTAAATACAAAAGGCACAATGCCGACTGAAGCACAAGAAGACTGACTCCTCGTACTGACTGTGTTTTGAACCATTCCTGTGACACTAGCTATAGATTCCGACGATTCACATCAGGATTACTGTATCCCTTGGACCTTCTTATTGATGATGAAACACAGAAATTGCATCGGAATTAAATAGAAAAGGCACAATGGCGGCTTAAGTACATGAAGACTGACTCTTCTTACTGACTATGTTTGGATCCATTCCTGTGACACTAGTTATAGATTCCGATGCTTCACTTCAGGTTTTCTGTATCCCTCTGACCTTTTTTTGACGATGAAACACAGAAATTGCATCGGAATTAAAAATAAATGGCACAAAGCCGACATAAGTACATGAAGACTGTCTCTTCTTACTGTCTATCTTTTGAACGATTCCTGTGACGCTAGTTACAGATTCCGATGCTTAACTTATAGTTTATTGTATCCCTCTGACCTTCTTATTGGCGATGAAACACAGAAATTGCATCGGAATGAAATAGAAAAGGCACAATGCCGACTTAAGTACAAGAAGACTGACTCTTCCTACTGTCTATGTTTGAACCATTCCTGTGACACTAGTTATAGATTCCGACGCTTCACTTCAGGTTTACTGTATCCCACTGACCTTCTTATTGACGATAAAACACAGAAATTGCATCGGAATTAAATACAAAAGGCACAATGCCGACTTAAGTACAAGAAGACTGACTCTTCCTACTGTCTATGTTTCAACTATTCCTGTGACACTAGTTATAGATTCCGACGCTTCACTTCAGGTTTACTGTATCCCTCTGAACTTCTTATTGACGATGAAACACAGAAATTGCATCGGAATTAAATACAAAAGGCAAAATGCCGACTTAAGCACAAGAAGACTGACTCTTCGTACTGACTAAGTTTTGAACCACTCCTGTGACACTAGTTATAGATTCCGATGATTCGCGTCAGGTTTACTGTATCCCTTGGACCTTCTTATTGACGATGAAACACAGAAATTGCATCGGAATTAAATAAAGAAGGCACAATGCCGGCTTAAGTACATGAAGACTGACTCTTCTTACTTATTATGTTTGGAACCATTCCTGTGACACTATTTATAGATTCCGATGCTTCACTTCAGGTTTACTGTATCCCTCTGACCTTCTTAATGACGATGAAACTTAGAAATTGCGTCGAATTAAATTGAAAAGGCACAATGCCGACTTAAGTACAAGAAGACTGACTCTTCCTACTGTCTATGTTATGAACCATTCCTGTGACACTAGTTATAGATTCCGATGCTTCACTCCAGGTTTACTGTATCCTTTGGACGTTCTTATTGACGATGAAACAGAGAAATTACACCGGAAATAAATAGAAAAGGCACATTGCCGACTTAAGTACAAGAAGACTGACTCTTCTTTTTGACTAAGTTTGGAACCATTCCTGTGACACTAGTTATAGATTCCGATGCTTCACTTCAGGTTTACTGTAACCCTCTGAGTTTCTTATTGACGATGAAACACAGATATTGCATCGTACTTAAATAGAAATGGCACAATGCCGATTTAAGTACAAGAAGACTGACTCTTCTTACTGTCTATATTTGAACCATTCCTGTTACACTAGTTATAGAGTCCGATGCTTCACTCCAGGTTTACTGTATCCCATGGACCTTATTATTGACGATGAAACACAGAAATTGCATCGGAATTAAATAGAAAAGGCACAATGCCGACTTAAGTACAAGAAGACTGATTCTTCTTACTGTCTATGTTTTGAACCATTCCTGTGACGCTAGTTACAGATTCCGATGCTTCACTTAAGGCTTACTGTATCCCTCTGACCTTCTTATTGGCGCTGAAACACAGAAATTGCATCGGAATCAAATAGAAAAGGCACGATGCCGACTTAAGTACAAGAAGACTGACTCTTCTTACTGTCTATGTTTGAACCGTTCCTGTGACACTAGTTATAGATTCCGATGCTTCACTTCAGGTTTACTGTATCCCTCTGAACTTTTTATTGACGATGAAACACAGAAATTGCATCGGAATTATATACAAAAGGCACAATGCCGACTTAAGCACAAGAAGACTGACTCTTCGTACTGACTATGTTTCGAACCATTCCTGTGACACTAGTTATAGATTCCGATGATTCACGTCAGGTTTACTGTATCCCTTGGACCTTCTTATTGACGACGAAACACAGAAATTGCATCGGAATTAAATAGAAAAGGCACATGCCGGCTTAAGTACATGTAGACTGACTCTTCTTGCTGACTATGTTTGGAACCATTCCTGTGACACTAGTTATAGATTCCGATGCTTCACTTCAGGTTTTCTGTATCCCTCTGACATTCTTATTGACAATGAAACACAGATATTGCATCGGAATGAAATAGAAAAGGCACAATGCCGACTTAAGTACAAGAAGACTAACTCTCCTTGCTGACTAAGTTTTGAACCATTCCTGTGACACTGGTTATAGATACCGATGCTTCACTTCAGGTTTACTGTATCCCTCTGACCATCTTATTGACGATGAAACACAGAAATTGCATCGGAATTAAATTGAAAAGGAACAATGCCGACTGAAGTACAAGAAGACTGACTCTTCCTACTGCCTATATTTGAACCAATCCTGTGACACTAGTTATAGATTCCGACGCTTCACTTCAGGTTTACTGTATCCCTCTGACCTTCTTATTGACCATAAAACACAGAAAATGCATCGGAATTAAATGCAATAGGCACAATGCCGACTTAAGTACAAGAAGACTGACTCATCGTACTGACTATGATTTGAATCATTACTGTGACACTAGTTATAGAATCCGATGCTTCACTTCAGATTTACTGTATCCCTTGGACCTTATTATTGACGATGTAACACAGAAGTTGCATCGGAATTAAATACAAAAGGCACAATGCCGACTTAAGAACAAGAAGACTGACCCTTCTTACTGTCTATGTTTGAACCGTTCCTGTGACACTAGTTATGGATACCGATGCTTCACTTCAGGTGTACTGTATCCCTCTGACCTTTTTATTGACGATGAAACACAGAAATTGCATCGGAATTATATACAAAAGGCACAACGTCGACTTAAGCACAAGAAGACTGACTCTTCGTACTGACTATGTTTCGAACCATTCCTGTGACACTAGTTATAGATTCCGATGATTCACGTCAGGTTTACTGTATCCCTTGGACCTTCTTATTGACGATGAAACACAGAAATTGCATCGGAATTAAATAGAAAAGGCACAATGCCATCTTAAGTACATGTAGACTGACTCTTCTTGCTGACTATGCTTGGAACCATTCCAGTGACACTAGTTATAGATTCCGATGCTTCACTTCAGGTTTTCTGTATCCCTCTGACATTCTTATTAACAATGAAAAACAGATATTGCATCGGAATGAAATAGAAAAGGCACAATGCCGACTTAAGCACAAGAAGACTAACTCTCCTTGCTGACTAAGTTTTGAACCATTCCTGTGACACTGGTTATAGATACCGATGCTTCACTTCAGGTTTACTGTATCCCTCTGACCATCTTATTGACGATGAAACACAGAAATTGCATCGGAATTAAATAGAAAAGGAACAATGCCGACTGAAGTACAAGAAGACTGACTCTTCCTACTGCCTATATTTGAACCAATCCTGTGACACTAGTTATAGATTCCGACGCTTCACTTCAGGTTTTCTGTTTCCCTCTGACCTTCTTATTGACAATGAAACACAGATATTGCATCGCAATGAAATAGAAAAGGCACAATGCCGACTTAAGTACATGAAGACTAACTCTCCTTGCTGACTATGTTTTGAACCATTCCTGTGACACTAGATATAGATACCGATGCTTCACTTCAGGTTTACTGTATCCCTCTGACCATCTTATTGACGATGAAACACTGAAATTGCATCGGAATTAAATGCAAAACGCACAATGCCGACTTAAGTACAAGAAGACTGACTCTTCGTACTGACTATGTTTTGAATCATTCCTGTGACACTAGTTATAGAATCCGATCCTTCACTTCAGATTTACTGTATCCCTTGGACCTTATTATTGACGATGTAACACAGAAATTGCATCGGAATTAAATACAAAAGGCACAATGCCGACTTAAGAACAAGAAGACTAACCCTTCTTACTGTCTATGTTTGAACCGTTCCTGTGACACTAGTTATAGATTCCGATGCTTCACTTCAGGTTTACTGTATCCCTCTGACCTTTTTATTGACGATGAAACACAGAAATTGCATCGGAATTAAATGAAAAGGTACAATGCCGGCTTAAGTACATGAAGACTGACTCTTCTTACTGACTATGTTTGGAACCATTCCTGTGACACTAGTTACAGATTCCGATGCTTCACTTCAGGTTTACTGTATCCCTCTGACATTCTTATTGACGATCAAACACAGATATTGCATCGGAATGGAATAGAAAAGACACAATGTTGACTTAACTGCAAGAAGACTGACTCTCCTTGCTGACTATGTTTTGAACCATTCCTGTGACACTAGTTATAGATTCCGATGCTTCACTTCAGGTTTACTGTATCCCTCTTACCTTCTTAATGACGATGAAACTTAGAAATTGCATCGGAATTAAATAGAAATGGCACAATGCCGACTTAAGTACAAGAAGACTGACTCTTCTTACTGTCTATGCTTTGAACCATTCCTGTTACACTAGTTACAGATTCGGATACTTCACTTAAGGTTTACTGTATCCCTCTGACCTTCTTATTGGCGCTGAAACACAGAAATTTGCATCGGAATCAAATAGAAAAGGCACAATGCCGACTTAAGTACAAGAAGACTGACTCTTCCTACTGCCTATATTTGAACCATTCCTGTGACACTAGTTATAGATTCCGACGCCTCACTTCAGGTTTACTGTATCCCTCTGACTTCTTATTGACGATGAAACACTGAAATTGCATCGGAATTAAATACAAAAGGCACAATGCCGATTTAAGCATAAGAAGACTGACACTTCGTACTGACTATGTTTTGAACCATTCCCGTGACACTAGTTATTGATTCCGATGATTCACGTCAGGTTTACTGTATCCCTCTGACCTTCTTATTGACGATCAAACACAGATATTGCATCGGAATGGAATAGAAAAGGCACAATGTTGACGTAAGTACAAGACGACTGACTCTCCTTGCTGACTATGTTTTGAACCATTCCTGTGACACTAGTTATAGATTCCGATGCTTCACTTCAGGTTTACTGTATCCCTCTGACCGTCTTAATGACGATGAAACTTAGAAATTGCATCGGAATTAAATTGAAAAGGCACAATGCTGACTTAAGTACAAGAAGACTGACTCTTCCTACTGTCTATGTTATGAACCATTCCTGTGACACTAGTTATAGATTCCGATGCTTCACTCCAGGTTTACTGTATCCCTTGGACGTTCTTATTGACGATGAAACAGAGAAATTACATCGGAAATAAATAGAAAAGGCACATTGCCGACTTAAGTACAAGAAGACTTACTCTTCTTTTTGACTATGTTTGGAACCATTCCTGTGACACTAGTTATAGATTCCGATGCTTCACTTCAGGTTTACTGTATCCCTCTGACCATCTCATTGACGATGAAACACAGAAATTGCATCGGAATTAAATAGAAAAGGCACAATGCCGACTTAAGTACAAGAAGACTGACTCTTCTTACTGTCTATGTTTTGAACCATTCCTGTGACGCTAGTTACAGATTCCGATGCTTCACTTAGGGTTTACTGTATCCCTCTGAGCTTCTTATTGGCGCTGAAACACAGAAATTGCATCGGAATTAAAAAGAAAAGGCACAATGCCGGCTTAAGTACATGTAGACTGACTCTTCTTGCTGACTATGTTTGGAACCATTCCTGTGACACTAGTTATAGATTCCGATGCTTCACTTCAGGTTTACTGTATCCCTCTGACCTTTGTATTGATGATGAAACACAGAAACTGCATCGGAATTATATATAAAAAAGGCACAATGCCGACTTAAGCACAAGAAGACTGACTCTTCGTACTGACTATGTTTCGAAGCATTCCTGTGACACTAGTTATAGATTCCGATGATTCACGTCAGGTTAACTGTATCCCTTGGACCTTCTTATTGACGATGAAACACAGAAATTGCATCGGAATTAAATAGAAAAGGCACAATGCCGGCTTAAGTACATGTTTACTGACTCTTCTTGCTGACTATGTTTGGAACCTTTCCAGTGACACTAGTTATAGATTCCGATGCTTCACTTCAGGTTTTCAGTATTCCTCTGACATTCTTATTAACAATGAAACACAGATATTGCATCGGAAAGAAATAGAAAAGGCACAATGCCGACTTAAGTACAAGAAGACTAACTCTCCTTGCTGACTAAGTTTTGAACCATTCCTGTGACACTGGTTATAGATACCGATGCTTCACTTCCGGTTTACTGTATCCCTCTGACCATCTTATTGACGATGAAACACAGAAATTGCATCGGAATCAAATTGAAAAGGAACAATGCCGACTGAAGTACATGAAGACTGACTCTTCATACTGCCTATATTTGAACCAATCCTGTGACACTAGTTATAGATTCCGACGCTTCACTTCAGGTTTACTGTATCCCTCTGACCTTCTTATTGACCATAAAACACAGAAATTGCATCGGAATTAAATGCAAAAGGCACAATGCCGACTTAAGTACAAGAAGACTGACTCTTCGTACTGACTATGTTTTGAATCATTACTGTGACACCAGTTATAGAATCCGATGCTTCACTTCAGATTTACTGTATCCCTTGGACCTTATTATTGTCGATGTAACACAGAAATTGCATCGGAATTAAAAACAAAAGGCACAATGCCGACTTAAGAACAAGAAGACTGACCCTTCTAACTGTCTATGTTTGAACCGTTCCTGTGACACTAGTTATGGATACCGATGCTTCACTTCAGGTTTACTGTATCCCTCTGACCTTTTTATTGACTATGAAACACAGAAATTGCATCGGAATTATATACAAAAGGCACAATGTCGACTTAAGCACAAGAAGACTGACTCTTCGTGTTGACTATGTTTCGAACTATTCCTGTGACACTAGTTATAGATTCCGATGATTCACGTCAGGTTTACTGTATCCCTTGGACCTTCTTATTGACGATGAAACTCAGAAATTGCATCGGAATTAAATAGAAAAGTCACAAAGCCGGCTTAAGTACATGTAGACGGACTCTTCTTGCTGACTATGTTTGGAACCATTCCTGTGACACTAGTTATAGATTCCGATCCTTCATTTCAGGTTTTCTGTTTCCCTCTGACCTTCTTATTGACAATGAAACACAGATATTGCATCGGAATGAAATAGAAAAGGCACAATGCCGACTTAAAAACAAGAAGACTAACTCTCCTTGCAGACTATGTTTTGAACCATTCCTGTGACACTAGTTATAGATACCGATGCTTTACTTCAGGTTTACTGTATCCCTCTGACCATCTTATTGACGATGAAACACAGAAATTGCATCGGAATTAAATGCAAAACGCACAATGCCGACTTAAGTACAAGAAGACTGACTCTTCGTACTGACTATGTTTTGAATCATTCCTGTGACACTAGTTATAGATTCCGATGCTTCACTCCAGGTTTACTGTATCCCTCTGACCTTCTTAATGACGATGAAACTTAGAAAAAATGCATCGGAATTAAAGTGAAAAGGCACAATGCCGACTTAAGTACAAGAAGACTGACTCTTCCTACTGTCAATGTTATGAACCATTCCTGTGACACTAGTTATAGATTCCGATGCTTCACTCCAGGTTTACTGTATCCCTTGGACGTTCTTATTGACGATGAAACAGAGAAATTGCACCGGAAATAAATAGAAAAGGCACATTGCCGACTTAAGTGCAAGAAGACTGACACTTCGTACTGACTATGTTTGAACCATTCCTGTGACACTAGTTACAGATTCCGATGCTTCACTTCAGGTTTTCTGTATCCCTCTGACATTGTTATTGACGATCAAACACAGTTATTGCATCGGAATGGAATAGAAAAGGCACAATGTTGACTTAACTACAAGAAGACTGACTCTCCTCGCTGACTATGTTTTGATCCATTCCTGTGACACTAGTTATAGATTCCGATGCTTCGCTTCAGGTTTACTGTATCCCTGTGACCTTCTTAATGACGATGAAACTTAGAAATTGCATCGGAATTAAATAGAAATGGCACAGTGCCGACTTATGTACAAGAAGACTGACTCTTCTTACTGTCTATGTTTTGAACCATTCCTGTTACACTAGTTATAGATTCCGATACTTCACTCCAGGTTTACTGTATCCCATGGACCCTCTTATTGACGATGAAACACAGAAATTGCATCGGAATTAAATAGAAAAGGCACAATGCCGACTTAACTACAAGAAGTCTGACTCTTCTTACTGTCTATGATTTGAACCATTCCTGTGACGCTAGTTACAGATTCCGATGCTTCACTTAAGGTTTACTGTATCCCTCTGACCTTCTTATTGGCGCTGAAACACAGAAATTGCATCGGAATCAAATAGAAAATGCACAATGTCGACTTAAGTACAAGAAGACTGACTCTTCCTACTGCCTATATTTTAACCATTCCTGTGACACTAGTTATAGATTCCGACGCTTCAATTCAGGTTTACTGTATCCCTCTGACCTTCTTATTGACCATAAAACACAGAAATTGCATCGGAATTAAATGCAAAAGGCACAATGCCGACTTATGTACAAGAAGACTGACTCTTCGTACTGACTATGTTTTGAATCATTCCTGTGACACTAGTTATAGAATCCGATGCTTCACTTCAGATTTACTGTATCCCTTGGACCTTATTATTGACGATGTAACACAGAAATTGTATCGGAATTAAATACAAAAGGCACAATGCCGACTGAAGAACAAGAAGACTGACCCTTCTTACTGTCTATGTTTGAACCGTTCCTGTGACACTAGTTGTAGATTCCGATGATTAACTTCAGGTTTACTGTATCCCTCTGACCTTTTTATTGACGATGAAACACAGAAATTGCATCGGAATTATATACAAAAGGCACAATGCCGACTTAAGCACAAGAAGACTGACTCTTCGTACTGACTATGTTTCGAACCATTCCTGTGACACTAGTTATAGATTCCGACGATTCACGTCAGGTTTACAGTATCCCTTGGACTTTCTTATTGACGATGAAACACAGAAATAGCATCGGAATTAAATAGAAAAGGCACAATGCCGGCTTAAGTACATGTAGACTGACTCTTCTTGCTGACTACGTTTGGAACCATTCCTGTTACACTAGTTATAGATTCCGATGCTTCACTTCAGGTTTTCTGTATCCCTCTGACATTCTTATAGACAATGAAACACAGATATTGCATCGGAATGAAATAGAAAAGGCACAATGCCGACTTAAGTACAAGAAGACTAACTCTCCTTGCTGACTAAGTTTTGAACCATTCCTGTGACACTAGTTATAGATTCCGATGCTTCACTTCAGGTTTACTGTATCCCTCTGACCTTCTTAATGACGATGAAACTTAGAAAAAATGCATCGGAATTAAATTGAAAAGGCACAATGGCGACTTAAGTACAAGAAGACTGACTCTTCCTACTGTCTATGTTATGAACCATTCCTGTGACACTAGTTATAGATTCCGATGCTTCACTCCAGGTTTACTGTATCCCTTGGACGTTCTTATTGACGATGAAACAGAGAAATTGCATCGGAAATAAACAGAAAAGGCACATTGCCGACTTAAGTGCAAGAAGACTGACACTTCGTACTGACTATGTTCTGAACCATTCCTGTGACACTAGTTATAGATTCCGATGATTCACGTCAGGTTTACTGTATCCCTTGGACCTTCTTATTGACGATGAAACACAGAAATTTCATCGGAATTAAATAGAAAAGGCACAATGCCGGCTTAAGTACATGAAGACTGACTCTTCTTACTGACTATGTTTGGAACCATTCCTGTGACACTAGTTATAGATTCCGATGCTTCACTTCAGGTTTACTGTATCCCTCTGACATTCTTATTGACGATGAAACACAGATATTGCATCGAAATAGAATAGAAGAGGCACAATGTTGACTTAACTACAAGAAGACTGACTCTCCTTGCTGACTATGGTTTTAACCATTCCTGTGACACTAGTTATAGATTCCGATGCTTCACTTCAGGTTTACTGTATCCCTCTGACCTTCTTAATGACGATGAAACTTAGAAATTGCATCGGAATTAAATAGAAACGGCACAATGCCGACTTGAGTACAAGAAGACTGACTCTTCTTACTGTCTATGTTTTGAACCATTCCTGTTACACTAGTTATAGATTCCGATGCTTCACTCCAGGTTTACTGTATCCCATGGACCTTCTAATTGACGATGCAACACAGAAATTGCATCGGAATGAAATAGAAAAGGCACAATGCCGATTTAAGTACAAGAAGTCTGACTCTTCTTACTGTCTATGTTTTCAACCGTTCCTGTGACGCTAGTTACAGATTCCGATGCTTCACTTAAGGTTTACTGTATCCCTCTGACCTTCTTATTGGCGCTGAAACACAGAAATTGCATGGGAATCAAATAGAAAAGGCACAATGTCGACTTAAGTACAAGAAGACTGACTCTTCCTACTGCCTATATTTGAACCATTCCTGTGACACTAGTTATAGATTCCGACGCTTCAATTCAGGTTTACTGTATCCCTCTGACCTTCTTATTGACCATAAAACACAGAAATTGCATCGGAATTAAATGCAAAAGGCACAATGCCGACTTATGTACAAGAAGACTGACTCATCGTACTGACTATGTTTTGAATCATTCCTGTGACACTAGTTATAGAATCCGATGCTTCACTTCAGATTTACTGTATCCCTTGGACCTTATTATTGACGATGTAACACAGAAATTGCATCGGAATTAAATACAAAAGGCACAATGCCGACTTAAGAACAAGAAGACTGACCCTTCTTACTGTCTATGTTTGAACCGTTCCTGTGACACTAGTTATAGATTCCGATGCTTAACTTCAGGTTTACTGTATCCCTCTGACCTTTTTATTGACGATGAAACACAGAAATTACATCGGAATTATATACAAAAGGCACAATGCCGACATAAGCACAAGAAGACTGACTCTTCGTACTGACTATGTTTCGAACCATTCCTGTGACACTAGTTATAGATTCCGATGCTTCACTTCAGGTTTACTGTATCCCTTGGACCTTGTTATTGACGATGAAACACAGAAATTGCATCGGAATTAATTAGAAAAAGCACAATGCCGGCTTAAGTACATGTAGACTGACTCTTCTTGCTGACTATATTTGGAACCATTCCTGTGACACTAGTTATAGATTCCGATGCTTCACTTCAGGTTTTCTGTATCCCTCTGACATTCGTATTGACAATGAAACACTGATATTGCATCGGAATGAAATAGAAAAGGCACAATGCCGACTTAAGTACAAGAAGACTAACTCTCCTAGCTGACTAAGTTTTGAACCATTCCTGTGACACTAGTTATAGATACCGATGCTTCACTTCAGGTTTACTGTATCCCTCTGACCACCTTATTGACGATGGAACACAGAAATTGCATCGGAATTAAATTGAAAAGGAACAATGCCGACTGAAGTACAAGAAGACTGACTCTTCCTACTGCCTATATTTGAACCAATCCTGTGACACTAGTTATAGATTCCGACGCTTCGCTTGAGGTTTACTGTATCCCTCTGACCTTCTTATTGACCATAAAACACAGAAATTGCATCGGAATTAAATGCAAAAGGCACAATGCCGACTTAAATACAAGAAGACAGACTCTTTGTACTGACTATGTTTTGAATCATTACTGTGACACTATTTATAGAATCCGATGCTTCACTTCAGATTTACTGTACCCCTTGGACCTTATTATTGACGATGTAACACAGAAATTGCATCGGAATTAAATACAAAAGGCACAATGATGACTTAAGAACAAGAAGACTGAGCCTTCTTACTGTCTATGTTTGAACCGTTCCTGTGACACTAGTTATGGATTCCGATGCTTCACTTCAGGTTTACTGTATCCCTCTGACCTTTTTATTGACGATGAAACACAGAAATTGCATCGGAATAATATACAAAAGGCACAATGCCGACTTAAGCACAAGAAGACTGACTCTTCGTACTGACTATGTTTCGAACCATTCCTGGGACACTAGTTATAGATTCCGATGATTCACGTCAGGTTCACTGTATCCCTTGGACCTTCTTATTGACGATGAAACACAGAAATTGCATCGGAATTAAATAGAAAAGGCACAATGCCGGCTTAAGTACATGTAGACGGACGCTTCTTGCTGACTATGTTTGGAACCATTCCTGTGACACTAGTTATAGATTCCGATGCTTCACTTCAGGTATTCTGTATCCCTCTGACCTTCGTATTGACAATGAAACACAGATATTGCTTCGGAATGAAATAGAAAAGGCACAATGCCGACTTAAGTACAAGAAGACTAACTCTCCTTGCTGACTATGTTTTGAACCATTCCTGTGAGACTAGTTATAGATTCAGATGATTCACGTCAGGTTTACTGTATCCCTCTGACCTTCGTATTGACAATGAAACACAGATATTGCATCGGAATGGAATAGAAAAGGCACAATGTTGACATAAGTACAAGAAGACTGACTCTCCTTGCTGACAATGTTTTGAACCATTCCTGTGACACTAGTTATAGATTCCGATGCTTCACTTCAGGTTTACTGTATCCCTCTGACTTGCTTAATAACGATGAAACTTAGAAAAAATGCATCGGAATTAAATTGAAAAGGCACAATGCCGACTTCAGTACAAGAAGACTGACTCTTCCTACTGTCTATGTTATGAACCATTCCTGTGACACTAGTTATAGATTCCGATGCTTCACTCCAGGTTTACTGTATCCCTTGGACGTTCTTATTGACGATGAAACACAGGAATTGCATCGGAAATAAATAGAAAAGGCACATTGCCGACTTAAGTGCAAGAAGACTGACTCTTCTTTTTGACTATGTTTGGAACCATTCCTGTGACACTAGTTATAGATTCTGATGCTTCACTTCAGGTTAACTGTATCCCTCTGAGTTTCTTATTGACGATGAAACACAGATATTGCATCGTAATTAAATAGAAATGGCACAATGCCGACTTAAGTACAAGAAGACTGACTCTTCTTACTGTCTATGTTTTGAACCATTCCTGTTACACTAGTTAAAGATTCTGATGCTTGACTCCAGGTTTACTGTATCCTATGGACCTTCTTATTGACGATGAAACTCAGAAATTGCATTGGAATTAAATAGAAAAGGCACAATGCCGACTTAAGTACAAGAAGACTGACTCTTCTTACTGTCTATGTTTTGAACCATTCCTGTGGTGCTAGTTACAGATTCCGATGCTTCACTTAAGGTTTACTGTATCCCTCTGACCTTCTTATTGCCGCTGAAACACAGAAATTGCATCGGAATCAAATAGAAAAGGCACAATGCCGACTTAAGCACAAGAAGACTGACTCTTCCTACTGCCTATATTTGAACCATTCCTGTGACACTAGTTATAGATTCCGAAGCTTCACTTCAGGTTTACTGTATCCCTCTGACCTTCTTATTGACCATAAAACACAGAAATTGCATCGGAATTAAATGCAAAAGGCACAATGCCGACTTAAGTACAAGAAGACTGACTCTTCGTACTGACTATGTTTTGACTCATTCCTGTGACACTAGTTATAGAATCCGATGCTTCACTTCAGATTTACTGTATCCCTTGGACCATATTATTGACGATGTAACACAGAAATTGCATCGGAATTAAATACAAAAGGCACAATGCCGACTTAAGAACAAGAAGACTGACCCCTCTCACTGTCTATGTTTGAACCGTTCCTGTGACACTAGTTATAGATTCCGATGCTTCACTTCAGGTTTACTGTATCCCTCTGACCTTCTTATTGACGATGAAACACAGAGATTGCATCGGAATTATATACAATAGCACAATGCCGACTTAAGCACAAGAAGACTGACGCTTCGTACTGACTATGTTTTGAACCATTCCTGTGACACTAGTTATAGATTCCGATGATTCACGTCAGGTATACTGTATCCCTTGGACCTTCTTATTGACGATGAAACACAGAAATTGCATCGGAATTAAATAGAAAAGGCACAATGCCGGCTTAAGTACATGAGGACTGACTCTTCTTACTGACTATGTTTGGAACCATTCCTGTGACACTAGTTATAGATTCCGATGCTTCACTTCAGGTTTACTGTATCCCTCTGACATTCTTATTGACGATCAAACACAGATATTGCATCGGAATGGAATAGAAAAGGCACAATAATGACTTAACTACAAGAAGACTGACTCTCCTTGCTGACTATGTTTTGAACCATTCCTGTGACACTAGTTACAGATTCCGATGCTTCACTTCAGGTTTACTGTATCGCTCTGACCTTCTTAATGACGATGAAACTTAGAAATTGCATCGGAATTAAATAGAAATGGCACAAGGCCGACTTAAGTACAAGAAGACTGACTCTTCTTACTGTCTATGTTTTGAACCATTTCTGTTACACTAGTTATAGATTCCGATGCTTCACTCCAGGTTTACTGTATCTCATGGATCTTCTTATTGACGATGAAACACAGAAATTGCATGGGAATTACATACAAAATGCACAATGCCGACTAAAGTACAAGAGGGCTGACCCTTCTTACTGACTGTTTTGAACCATTCCTGTGACACTAGTTATAGATTCCGATGCTTCACTTCAGGTTTTCTGTATCCCTCTGACCTTCTTATTGACGATGCAACACAGATATTGCATCGGAATGAAATAGAAAAGGCACAATGCCGACTTAAGCACAAGAAGACTGACTCTCCTTGCTGACTATGTTTTGAACCATTCCTGTGACACTAGTTATAGATTCCGATGCTTCACTTCATTTTTACTGTATCCCTCTGACCTTCTTGTTGACAATGAAACACAGAAATAGCATCGGAATTAAATACAAAAGGCACAATGCCGACTTAAGTACATGAAGACTGACTCTTCTTACTGACTATGTTTGGAACCATTCCTCTGACACTAGTTATAGATTCCGATGCTTCACTTCAGGTTTACTGTATCCCTTGGACCTTCTTATTGACGATGAAACACAGAAATTGCATCGGAATTAAGTAGAAAAGGCACAATGCCGACTTAAGTACTAGAAGACTGACTCTTCTTACTGTCTATGTTTTGAAGCATTCCTGTGACGCTAGTTACAGATTCCGATGCTTCACTTAAGGTTTACTGTATCCCTCTGACCTTCTTGTTGACGATGAAACACAGAAATTGCATCGGAATGAAATAGAAACGGCACAATGCCAACTTAAGTACAAGAAAACTGACTCTTCCTACTGTCTATGTTTTGAACCATTCCTGTGACACTAGTTATAGATTCCGATGATTCACGTCGTGTTTACTGTATCCCTTGGACTTTCTTATTGACGATGAAACACAGAAATAGCATCGGAATTAAATAGAAAAGGCACAATGCCGGCTTAAGTACATGTAGACTGACTCTTCTTGCTGACTACGT
Organism: Schistocerca piceifrons; assembly: GCF_021461385.2. Classification (NCBI taxonomy): domain Eukaryota; kingdom Metazoa; phylum Arthropoda; class Insecta; order Orthoptera; family Acrididae; genus Schistocerca; species Schistocerca piceifrons. The sequence goes on along the minus strand of NC_060139.1, from coordinate 1,135,000,399 downwards.
TTGGAACCATTCCTGTGACACTAGTTATAGATTCCGATGCTTCACTTCAGGTTTTCTGTATCCCTCTGACATTCTTATTGACAATGAAACACAGATATTGCATCGGAATGAAATAGAAAAGGCACAATGCCGACTTAAGTACAAGAAGACTAACTCTCCTTGCTGACTAAGTTTTGAACCATTCCTGTGACACTAGTTATAGATTCCGATGCTTCACTTCAGGTTTACTGTATCCCTCTGACCTTCTTAATGACGATGAAACTTAGAAAAAATGCATCGGAATTAAATTGAAAAGGCACAATGGCGACTTAAGTACAAGAAGACTGACTCTTCCTACTGTCTATGTTATGAACCATTCCTGTGACACTAGTTATAGATTCCGATGCTTCACTCCAGGTTTACTGTATCCCTTGGACGTTCTTATTGACGATGAAACAGAGAAATTGCATCGGAAATAAACAGAAAAGGCACATTGCCGACTTAAGTGCAAGAAGACTGACACTTCGTACTGACTATGTTCTGAACCATTCCTGTGACACTAGTTATAGATTCCGATGATTCACGTCAGGTTTACTGTATCCCTTGGACCTTCTTATTGACGATGAAACACAGAAATTTCATCGGAATTAAATAGAAAAGGCACAATGCCGGCTTAAGTACATGAAGACTGACTCTTCTTACTGACTATGTTTGGAACCATTCCTGTGACACTAGTTATAGATTCCGATGCTTCACTTCAGGTTTACTGTATCCCTCTGACATTCTTATTGACGATCAAACACAGATATTGCATCGAAATAGAATAGAAGAGGCACAATGTTGACTTAACTACAAGAAGACTGACTCTCCTTGCTGACTATGGTTTTAACCATTCCTGTGACACTAGTTATAGATTCCGATGCTTCACTTCAGGTTTACTGTATCCCTCTGACCTTCTTAATGACGATGAAACTTAGAAATTGCATCGGAATTAAATAGAAACGGCACAATGCCGACTTGAGTACAAGAAGACTGACTCTTCTTACTGTCTATGTTTTGAACCATTCCTGTTACACTAGTTATAGATTCCGATGCTTCACTCCAGGTTTACTGTATCCCATGGACCTTCTTATTGACGATGCAACACAGAAATTGCATCGGAATGAAATAGAAAAGGCACAATGCCGATTTAAGTACAAGAAGTCTGACTCTTCTTACTGTCTATGTTTTCAACCATTCCTGTGACGCTAATTACAGATTCCGATGCTTCACTTAAGGTTTACTGTATCCCTCTGACCTTCTTATTGGCGCTGAAACACAGAAATTGCATGGGAATCAAATAGAAAAGGCACAATGTCGACTTAAGTACAAGAAGACTGACTCTTCCTACTGCCTATATTTGAACCATTCCTGTGACACTAGTTATAGATTCCGACGCTTCAATTCAGGTTTACTGTATTTCTCTGACCTTCTTATTGACCATAAAACACAGAAATTGCATCGGAATTAAATGCAAAAGGCACAATGCCGACTTATGTACAAGAAGACTGACTCATCGTACTGACTATGTTTTGAATCATTCCTGTGACACTAGTTATAGAATCCGATGCTTCACTTCAGATTTACTGTATCCCTTGGACCTTATTATTGACGATGTAACACAGAAATTGCATCGGAATTAAATACAAAAGGCACAATGCCGACTTAAGAACAAGAAGACTGACCCTTCTTACTGTCTATGTTTGAACCGTTCCTGTGACACTAGTTATAGATTCCGATGCTTAACTTCAGGTTTACTGTATCCCTCTGACCTTTTTATTGACGATGAGACACAGAAATTACATCGGAATTATATACAAAAGGCACAATGCCGACATAAGCACAAGAAGACTGACTCTTCGTACTGACTATGTTTCGAACCATTCCTGTGACACTAGTTATAGATTCCGATGCTTCACTTCAGGTTTACTGTATCCCTTGGACCTTGTTATTGACGATGAAACACAGAAATTGCATCGGAATTAATTAGAAAAAGCACAATGCCAGCTTAAGTACATGTAGACTGACTCTTCTTGCTGACTATGTTTGGAACCATTCCTGTGACACTAGTTATAGATTCCGATGCTTCACTTCAGGTTTTCTGTATCCCTCTGACATTCGTATTGACAATGAAACACTGATATTGCATCGGAATGAAATAGAAAAGGCACAATGCCGACTTAAGTACAAGAAGACTAACTCTCCTAGCTGACTAAGTTTTGAACCATTCCTGTGACACTAGTTATAGATACCGATGCTTCTCTTCAGGTTTACTGTATCCCTCTGACCACCTTATTGACGATGGAACACAGAAATTGCATCGGAATTAAATTGAAAAGGAACAATGCCGACTGAAGTACAAGAAGACTGACTCTTCCTACTGCCTATATTTGAACCAATCCTGTGACACTAGTTATAGATTCCGACGCTTCACTTCAGGTTTACTGTATCCCTCTGACCTTCTTATTGACCATAAAACACAGAAATTGCATCGGAATTAAATGCAAAAGGCACAATGCCGACTTAAATACAAGAAGACAGACTCTTTGTACTGACTATGTTTTGAATCATTACTGTGACACTATTTATAGAATCCGATGCTTCACTTCAGATTTACTGTACCCCTTGGACCTTATTATTGACGATGTAACACAGAAATTGCATCGGAATTAAATACAAAAGGCACAATGATGACTTAAGAACAAGAAGACTGACCCTTCTTACTGTCTATGTTTGAACCGTTCCTGTGACACTAGTTATGGATTCCGATGCTTCACTTCAGGTTTACTGTATCCCTCTGACCTTTTTATTGACGATGAAACACAGAAATTGCATCGGAATAATATACAAAAGGCACAATGCCGACTTAAGCACAAGAAGACTGACTCTTCGTACTGACTATGTTTCGAACCATTCCTGGGACACTAGTTATAGATTCCGATGATTCACGTCAGGTTCACTGTATCCCTTGGACCTTCTTATTGACGATGAAACACAGAAATTGCATCGGAATTAAATAGAAAAGGCACATTGCCGGCTTAAGTACATGTAGACGGACGCTTCTTGCTGACTATGTTTGGAACCATTCCTGTGACACTAGTTATAGATTCCGATGCTTCACTTCAGGTATTCTGTATCCCTCTGACCTTCGTATTGACAATGAAACACAGATATTGCTTCGGAATGAAATAGAAAAGGCACAATGCCGACTTAAGTACAGGAAGACTAACTCTCCTTGCTGACTATGTTTTGAACCATTCCTGTGAGACTAGTTATAGATTCAGATGATTCACGTCAGGTTTAGTGTATCCCTCTGACCTTCGTATTGACAATGAAACACAGACATTGCATCGGAATGGAATAGAAAAGGCACAATGTTGACATAAGTACAAGAAGACTGACTCTCCTTGCTGACAATGTTTTGAACCATTCCTGTGACACTAGTTATAGATTCCGATGCTTCACTTCAGGTTTACTGTATCCCTCTGACTTGCTTAATAACGATGAAACTTAGAAAAAATGCATCGGAATTAAATTGAAAAGGCACAATGCCGACTTAAGTACAAGAAGACTGACTCTTCCTACTGTCTATGTTATGAACCATTCCTGTGACACTAGTTATAGATTCCGATGCTTCACTCCAGGTTTACTGTATCCCTTGGACGTTCTTATTGATGATGAAACAGAGGAATTGCATCGGAAATAAATAGAAAAGGCACATTGCCGACTTAAGTGCAAGAAGACTGACTCTTCTTTTTGACTATGTTTGGAACCATTCCTGTGACACTAGTTATAGATTCCGATGCTTCACTTCAGGTTAACTGTATCCCTCTGAGTTTCTTATTGACGATGAAACACAGATATTGCATCGTAATTAAATAGAAATGGCACAATGCCGACTTAAGTACAAGAAGACTGACTCTTCTTACTGTCTATGTTTTGAACCATTCCTGTTACACTAGTTAAAGATTCTGATGCCTGACTCCAGGTTTACTGTATCCTATGGACCTTCTTATTGACGATGAAACACAGAAATTGCAGCGGAATTAAATAGAAAAGGCACGATGCCATCTTAAGTACATGTAGACTGACTCTTCCTGCTGACTATGTTTGGAACCATTCCTGTGACACTAGTTATAGATTCCGATGCTTCACTTCAGGTTTTCTGTATCCCTCTGACCTTCTTATTGACGATGCAACTCAGATATTGCATCGGAATGAAATAGAAAAGGCACAATGCCGACTTAAGCACAAGAAGACTGACTCTCCTTGCTGACTATGTTTTGAACCATTCCTGTGACACTAGTTATAGATTCCGATGCTTCACTTCAGGTTTACTGTATCCCTCTGACCTTCTTGTTGACGATGAAACACAGAAATTGCATCGGAATTAAATACAAAAGGCACAATGCCGACTTAAGTACATGAAGACTGACTCTTCTTACTGACTATGTTTGGAACCATTCCTCTGACACTAGTTATAGATTCCGATGCTTCACTTCAGGTTTACTGTATCCCTTGGACCTTCTTATTGACGATGAAACACAGAAATTGCATCGGAATTAAGTAGAAAAGGCACAATGCTGACTTAAGTACTAGAAGACTGACTCTTCTTACTGTCTATGTTTTGAAGCATTCCTGTGACGCTAGTTACAGATTCAGATGCTTCACTTAAGGTTTACTGTATCCCTCTGACCTTCTTGTTGACGATGAAACACAGAAATTGCATCGGAATGAAATAGAAACGGCACAATGCCAACTTAAGTACAAGAAAACTGACTCTTCCTACTGTCTATGTTTTGAACCATTCCTGTGACACTAGTTATAGATTCCGATGATTCACGTCTGGTTTACTTTATCCCTTGGACCTTCTTATTGACGATGAAACACAGAAATTGCATCGGAATTAAATAGAAAAGGCACAATGCCGACTTAATTACATGAAGACTGACTCTTCTTACTGACTATGTTGGGAACCATTCCTGTGACACTAGTTATGGATTCCGATGCTTCACTTCAGGTTTACTGTATCCCTCCGACCTTCTTATTGTCGATGAAACACTGATATTGCATCGGAATGAAATAGAAAAGGCACAATGCTGACTTAAGTGCAAGAAACTGACTCTTCTTGCTGACTATGTTTGAACCATTCCTGTGACACTAGTTATAGATTCCGACGCTTCACTTCACGTTTACTGTATCCCTTGGACCTTCTTATTGACAATGAAACACAGAAATTGAATCGGAATTAAATACAAAAGGCACAATGCCGACTTAAGTACAAGAAGACTGACTCTGCTTACTGACTATGATTTGAACCATTCCTGTGACACTAGTTATAGATTCCGATGCTTCACTTCAGATTAACAGTATCCCTCTGACCTACTTATTGACGATGAAACACAGAAATTGCATCGGAAATAAATACAAAAGGCACGATGCCGACTTAAGTACATGTAGAATGAATCTTCCTACTGTCTATGTTTTGAACCATTCCTGTGACACTTGTTATAGATTCCGATGCTTCATTTCAGGTTTACTGTAACCCTTGGATCTTCTTATTGACGATTAAACACAGATAGTGCATCGGAGTTAAATACAAAAGGCACAATGCCGACTTAAGTACAAGAAGACTGACTCTTCTTACTGACTGTTTTGAACCATTCCTGTGACACTAGTTAGAGATTCCGATGCTTCACTTCAGGTTTGCTGTATCCCTCTGAAATTCTTATCGACGATGAAACTCAGAAATTGCATCGGAATTAAATACAAAAATCACAATGCCGACTTAAGTACAAGAAGACTGATTCTTCTTTTTGTCTATGTTTTGAACCATTCCTGTGACTCGAGTTATAGATTCCGATGCTTTACTTCAGGTTTACTGTATCCCATGGACCTTCTTATTGACGATGAAACACAGAAATTGCATCGGAGTGAAATAGAAAAGGCACAATGCCGATTTAAGTACAAGAAGTCTGACTCTTCTTACTGTCTATGTTTTCAACCATTCCTGTGACGCTAGTTACAGATTCCGATGCTTCACTTAAGGTTTACTGTATCCCTCTGATCTTCTTATTGGCGCTGAAACACAGAAATTGCATCGGCATCAAATAGAAAGGCCACAATGTCGACTTAAGTACAAGAAGACTGACTCTTCCTACTGCCTATATTTGAACCATTCCTGTGACACTAGTTATAGATTCCGACGCTTCAATTCAGGTTTACTGTATCCCTCTGACCTTTATATTGACCATAAAACACAGAAATTGCATCGGAATTAAATGCAAAAGGCACAATGCCGACTTATGTACAAGAAGACTGACTCTTCGTACTGACTATGTTTTGAATCATTCCTGTGACGCTAGTTATAGAATCCGATGCTTCACTTCAGATTTACTGTATCCCTTGGACCTTATTATTGACGATGTAACACAGAAATTGCATCGGAATTAAATACAAAAGGCACAATGCCGACTTAAGAACAAGAAGACTGACCCTTCTTACTGTCTATGTTTGAACCGTTCCTGTGACACTAGTTATAGATTCCGATGCTTAACTTCAGATTTACTGTATCCCTCTGACCTTTTTATTGACGATGAAACACAGAAATTGCATCGGAATTATATACAAAAGGCACAATGCCGACTTAAGCACAAGAAGACTGACTCTTCGTACCGACTATGTTTCGAACCATTCCTGTGACACTAGTTATAGATTTTGATGATTCACGTCAGGTTTACTGTATCCCTTGGACCTTCTTATTGACGATGAAACACAGAAATTGCCTCGGAATTAAATAGAAAAAGCACAATGCCGGCTTAAGTACATGTAGACTGACTCTTCTTGCTGACTATGTTTGGAACCATTCCTGTGACACTAGTTATAGATTCCGATGCTTCACTTCAGGTTTTCTGTATCCCTCTGACATTCGTATTGACAATGAAACACTGATATTGCATCGGAATGAAATAGAAAAGGCACAATGCCGACTTAAGTACAAGAAGACTAACTCTCCTAGCTGACTAAGTTTTGAACCATTCCTGTGACACTAGTTATAGATACCGATGCTTCACTTCAGGTTTACTGTATGCCTCTGACCATCTTATTGACGATGGAACACAGAAATTGCATCGGAATTAAATTGAAAAGGAACAATGCCGACTGAAGTACAAGAAGACTGACTCTTCCTACTGCCTATATTTGAACCAATCCTGTGACACTAGTTATAGATTCCGACGCTTCACTTCAGGTTTACTGTATCCCTCTGACCTTCTTATTGACCATAAAACACAGAAATGGCATCGGAATTAAATGCAAAAGGCACAATGCCGACTTAAATACAAGAAGACTGACTCTTTGTACTGACTATGCTTTGAATCATTACTGTGACACTATTTATAGAATCCGATGCTTCACTTCAGATTTACTGTATCCCTTGGACCTTATTATTGACGATGTAACACAGAAATTGCATCGGAATTAAATACAAAAGGCACAATGATGACTTAAGAACAAGAAGACTGACCCTTCTTACTGTCTATGTTTGAACCGTTCCTGTGACACTAGTTATGGATTCCGATGCTTCACTTCAGGTTTACTGTATCCCTCTGACCCTTTTATTGACGATGAAACACAGAAATTGCATCGGAATAATATACAAAAAGCACAATGCCGACTTAAGCACAAGAAGACTGACTCTTCGTACTGACTATGTTTCGAACCATTCCTGTGACACTAGTTATAGATTCCGATGATTCACGTCAGGTTTACTGTATCCCTTGGACCTTCTTATTGACGATGAAACACAGAAATTGCATCGGAATTAAATAGAAAAGGCACAAAGCCGGCTTAAGAACATGTAGACGGACGCTTCTTGCTGACTATGTCTGGAACCATTCGTGTGACACTAGTTATAGATTCCGATGCTTCACTTCAGGTATTCTGTTTCCCTCTGACCTTTGTATTGACAATGAAACACAGATATTGCATCGGAATGAAATAGAAAAGGCACAATGCCGTCTTAAGTGCAAGAAGACTAACTCTCCTTGCTCACTATGTTTTGAACCATTCCTGTGAGACTAGTTATAGATTCCGATGATTCACGTCAGGTTTACTGTATCCCTCTGACCTTCGTATTGACAATCAAACACAGATATTGCATCGGAATGGAACAGAAAAGGCACAATGTTGACTTAAGTAGAAGAAGACTGACTCTCCTTGCTGACTATAGTTTGAACCATTCCTGTGACACTAGTTATAGATTCCGATGCTTCACTTCAGGTTTACTGTATCCCTCTGACCTTCTTAATGACGATGAAACTTAGAAAAAATGCATCGGAATTAAATTGAAAAGGCACAATGCCGACTTAAGTACAAGAAGACTGACTCTTCCTACTGTCTATGTTATGAACCATTCCTGTGACACTAGTTATAGATTCCGATGCTTCACTCCAGGTTTACTGTTTCCCTTGGACGTTCTTATTGACGATGAAACAGAGGAATTGCATCGGAAATAAATAGAAAAGGCACATTGCCGACTTAAGTGCAAGAAGACTGACTCTTCTTTTTGACTATGTTTGGAACCATTCCTGTGACACTAGTTATAGATTCCGATGCTTCACTTCAGGTTTACTGTATCCCTCTGAGTTTCTTATTGACGATGAAACACAGATATTGCATCGTAATTAAATAGAAATGGCACAATGCCGACTTAAGTACAAGAAGACTGATTCTTCTTACTGTCTATGTTTTGAACCATTCCTGTTACACTAGTTAAAGATTCTGATGCTTGACTCCAGGTTTACTGTATCCTATGGACCTTCTTATTGACGATGAAACACAGAAATTGCATCGGAATTAAATAGAAAAGGCACAATGCCGACTTAAGTACAAGAAGACTGACTCTTCTTACTGTCTATGCTTTGAACCATTCCTGTGGTGCTAGTTACAGATTCCGATGCTTCACTTAAGGTTTTCTGTATCCCTCTGACCTTCTTATTGCCGCTGAAACACAGAAATTGCATCGGAATCAAATAGAAAAGGCACAATGCCGACTTAAGTACAAGAAGACTGACTCTTCCTACTGCCTATATTTGAACCATTCCTGTGACACTAGTTATAGATTCCGACGCTTCACTTCAGGTTTACTGTATCCCTCTGACCTTCTTATTGACCATAAAACACAGAAATTGCATCGGAATTAAATGCAAAAGCACAATGCCGACTTAAGTACAAGAAGACTGACTCTTCGTACTGACTATGTTTTGACTCATTCCTGTGACACTAGTTATAGAATCCGATGCTTCACTTCAGATTTACTGTATCCCTTGGACCATATTATTGACGATGTAACACAGAAATTGCATGGGAATTAAATACAAAAGGCACAATGCCGACATAAGAACAAGAAGACTGACCCTTCTCACTGTCTATGTTTGAAGCGTTCCTGTGACACTAGTTATAGATTTCGATGATTCACGTCAGGTTTACTGTATCCCTTGGACCTTCTTATTGACGATGAAACACAGAAATTGCATCGGATTAAATAGAAATGGCACAAGGCTGACTTAAGTACAAGAAGACTGACTCTTCTTACTGTCTATGTTTTGAACCATTCCTGTGACGCTAGTTACAGATTCCGATGCTTCACTTAAGGTTTACTGTATCCCTCCGACCTTCTTATTGTCGATGAAACACTGATATTGCATCGGAATGAAATAGAAAAGGCACAATGCTGATTTAAGTGCAAGAAACTGACTCTTCTTGCCGACTATGTTTGAACCATTCCTGTGACACTAGTTATAGACTCCGATGCTTCACTTCAGGTTTACTGTATCCCTCTGACCTTGTTATTGACGATGAAACACCGAAATTGCATCGGAATTAGGTACAAAAGGCACAATGCCGACTTAAGTACAAGAAGGCTGACTCTTCGTACTGACTATGTTTTGAACTATTCCTGTGACACTAGTTATAGATTCCGACGCTTCACTTCAGGTTTACTGTATCCCTTGGACCTTCTTATTGACAATGAAACACAGAAATTGAATCGGAATTAAATACAAAAGTCACAATGCCGACTTAAGTACAAGAAGACTGACTCTGCTTACTGACTATGATTTGAACCATTCCTGTGACACTTGTTATAGATTCCGATGCTTCATTTCGGGTTTACTGTAACCCTTGGATCTTCTTATTGACGATTAAAAACAGATAGTGCATCGGAGTTAAATACAAAAGGCACAATGCCGACTTAAGTACAAGAAGACTGACTCTTCTTACTGACTGTTTTGAACCATTCCTGTGACACTAGTTAGAGATTCCGATGCTTCACTTCAGGTTTGCAGTATCCCTCTGACCTTCGTATCGACGATGAAACTCAGAAATTGCATCGGAATTAAATACAAAAATCACAATGCCGACTTAAGTACAAGAAGACTGATTCTTCTTTTTGTCTATGTTTTGAACCATTCCTGTGACTCTAGTTATAGATTCCGATGCTTTACTTCAGGTTTACTGTATCCCTTGGACCTTCTTATTGACGACGAAACACAGAAATTGCATCGGAATTAAATACAAAAGGCACAATGCCGACTTAAGTACAAGAAGACTGACTCTTCTTACTGACTATGTTTGGAACCATTCCTGTGACACTAGTTATAGATTCCGATGCTTCACTTCAGGTTTACTGTATCCCTCTGTCCTTCTTATTGACGACGAAACAAAGATATTGCATCGGAATTAAATAGAAAAGGCAATGTTTTGAACCATTCCTGTGACTCTAGTTATAGATTCCGATGCTTTACTTCAGGTTTAGTGTATCCCTTGGATCTTCTTGTTGACGATGAAACACAGACAGTGCATCGGAGTTAAATACAAAAGGCACAATGCCGACTTAAGTACAAGATGATTGACTCTTCCTACTGTCTATGCTTTGAACCATTCCTGTGAGACTAGTTATAGAGTCCGATGCTTCACTTCTGGTTTACTGTATCCCTCTGAACTTCTTTTTGACGATGAAACACAGAAATTGCATCGGAATTAAATAGAAAATCCATAATGCCGACTTAAGTACAAGAAGACTGACTGTTCCTACTGTCAATGTTTGAACCATTCCTGTGACACTAGTTACATATTCCGATGCTTCACTTCAGGTTGACTGTATCCCTCTGACATTCTTATTGACGACCAAACACAGATATTGCATCGGAATGGAATAGAAAAGGCACAATGTTGACTTAACTACAAGAAGACTGACTCTCCTTGCTGACTATGTTTTGAACCATTCCTGTGACACTAGTTATAGATTCCGATGCTTCACTTCAGGTTAACTGTATCCCTCTGACCTTCTTAATGACGAAGAAACTTAGATATTGCATCGGAATTAAATAGAAATGGCACAATGCCGACTTAAGTACAAGAAGACTGACACTTCTTACTGTCTATGTTTTGAACCATTCCTGTTACACTAGTTACAGATTCTGATACTTCACTCCAGGTTTACTGTATCCCATGGACCCTCTTATTGACGATGAAACACAGAAATTGCATCGGAATTAAATAGAAAAGGCACAATGCCGACTTAAGTACAAGAAGTCTGACTCTTCTTACTGTCTATGATTTGAACCATTCCTGTGACGCTAGTTACAGATTCCTATGCTTCACTTAAGGTTTACTGTATCCCTCTGACCTTCTTATTGGCGCTGAAACACAGAAATTGCATCGGAATCAAATAGAAAATGCACAATGCCGACTTAAGTACAAGAAGACTGACTCTTCCTACTGTTTATATTTGAACCATTCCTGTGACACTAGTTATAGATTCCGACGCTTCACTTCAGGTTTACTGTATCCCTCTGACCTTCTTATTGACGACGAAACACAGAAATTGCATCGGAATTAAATACAAAAGGCACAATGCCGATTTAAGCACAAGAAGACTGACACTTCGTACTGACTATGATTTGAACCATTCCCGTGACACTAGTTATTGATTCCGATGATTCACGTCAGGTTTACTGTATCCCTCTGACCTTCTTATTGACGATCAAACACAGATATTGCATCGGAATGGAATAGAAAAGGCACAATGTTGACTTAAGTACAAGACGACAGACTCTCCTTGCTGACTATGTTTTGAACCATTCCTGTGACACTAGTTATAGATTCCGATGCTTCACTTCAGGTTTACTGTATCCCTCTGACCTTCTTAATGACGATGAAACTTAGAAAATGCATCGGAATTAAATTGAAAAGGCACAATGCTGACTTAAGTACAAGAAGACTGACTCTTCCTACTGTCTATGTTATGAACCATTCCTGTGACACTAGTTATAGATTCCGATGCTTCACTCCTGGTTTACTGTATCCCTTGGACGTTCTTATTGACGATGAAACAGAGAAATTACATCGGAAATAAATAGAAAAGGCACATTGCCGACTTAAGTACAAGAAGACTGACTCTTCTTTTTGACTATGTTTGGAACCATTCCTGTGACACTAGTTATAGATTCCGATGCTTCACTTCAGGTTTACTGTATCCCTCTGACCATGTTATTGACGATGAAACACAGAAATTGCATCGGAATGGAATAGAAAAGGCACAATGCCGACTTAAGTACAAGAAGACTGACTCTTCTTACTGTCTATGTTTTGAACCATTCCTGTGACGCTAGTTACAGATTCCGATGCTTCACTTAAGGTTTACTGTATGCCTCTGACCTTCTTATTGGCGCTGAAACACAGACATTGCATCGGAATGAAATAGAAAAGGCACAATGCCGACTTAAGTACAAGAAGACTGACTCTTCCTACTGCCTATATTTGAACCATTCCTGTGACACTAGTTATAGATTCCGACGCTTCCCTTCAGGTTTACTGTATCCCTCTGACCATCTTATTGACCATAAAACACAGTAATTTCATCGGAATTAAATGCAAAAGGCACAATGCCGACTTAAGTACAAGAAGACTGACTCTTCGTACTGACTATGATTTGAATCATTCCAGTGACACTAGTTATAGAATCCGATGCTTCACTTCAGATTTACTGTATCCCTTGGACCTTATTATTGACGATGTAACACAGAAATTGCATCGGAATTAAATACAATAGGCACAATGCCGACTTAAGAACAAGAAGACTGACCCTTCTTACTGTCTATGTTTGAACCGTTCCTGTGACACTAGTTATAGATTCCGATGCTTCACTTCAGGTTTACTGTATCCCTCTGACCTTTTTATTGATGATGAAACACAGAAACTGCATCGGAATAATATACAAAAGGCACAATGCCGACTTAAGCACAAGAAGACTGACTCTTCGTACTGACTATGTTTCGAAGCATTCCTGTGACACTAGTTATAGATTCCGATGATTCACGTCAGGTTTACTGTATCCCTTGGACCTTCTTATTGACGATGAAACACAGAAATTACATCGGAATTAAATAGAAAAGGCACAATGCCGACTTAAGTACAAGAAGACTGACTCTTCTTACTGTCTATGTTTTGAACCATTCCTGTGACGCTAGTTACAGATTCCGATGCTTCACTTAAGGTTTTCTGTATCCCTCTGACCTTCTTATTGGCGCTGAAACACTGAAATTGCATCGGAATCAAATAGAAAAGGCACAATGCCGACTTAAGTACAAGAAGACTGACTCTTCCTACTGCCTATATTTGAACCATTCCTGTGACACTAGTTATAGATTCCGACGCTTCACTTCAGGTTTACTGTATCCCTCTGACCTTCTTATTGACCATAAAACACAGTAATTTCATCGGAATGAAATGCAAAAGGCACAATGCCGACTTAAGTACAAGAAGACTGACTCTTCGTACTGACTATGATTTGAATCATTCCTGTGACACTAGTTATAGAATCCGATGCTTCACTTCAGATTTACTGTATCCCTTGGACCTTATTATTGACGATTTAACACAGAAATTGCATCGGAATTAAATACAAAAGGCACAATGCCGACTTAAGAACAAGAAGACTGACCCTTCTTACTGTCTATGTTCGAACCGTTCCTGTGACACTAGTTATAGATTCCGATGCTTCACTTCAGGTTTACTGTATCCCTCTGATCTTTTTATTGATGATGAAACACAGAAACTGCATCGGAATTATATACAAAAGGCACAATGCCGACTTAAGCACAAGAAGACTGACTCTTCGTACTGACTATGTTTCGAAGCATTCCTGTGACACTAGTTATAGATTCCGATGATTCACCTCAGGTTTACTGTATCCCTTGGACCTTCTTATTGACGATGAAACACAGATATTGCATCGGAATTAAATAGAAAAGGCACAATGCCGGCTTAAGTACATGTAGACTGACTCTTCTTGCTGACTATGTTTAGAACCATTCCAGTGACACTAGTTATAGATTCCGATGCTTCACTTCAGGTATTCTGTATCCCTCTGACATTCTTATTAAGAATGAAACACAGATATTGCATCGGAAACAAATAGAAAAGGCACAATGCCGACTTAAGTACAAGAAGACTAACTCTCCTTGCTGACTAAGTTTTGAACCATTCCTGTGACACTAGTTATAGATTCCGACGCTTCACTTCAGGTTTACTGTATCCCTCTGACCTTCTTATTGACCATAAAACACAGTAATTTCATCGGAATTAAATGCAAAAGGCACAATGCCGACTTAAGTACAAGAAGACTGACTCTTCGTACTGACTATGATTTGAATCATTCCTGTGACACTAGTTATAGAATCCGATGCTTCACTTCAGATTTACTGTATCCCTTGGACCTTATTATTGACGATGTAACACAGAAATTGCATCGGAATTAAATACAAAAGGCACAATGCCGACTTAAGAACAAGAAGACTGACCCTTCTTACTGTCTATGTTTGAACCGTTCCTGTGACACTAGTTATAGATTCCGATGCTTCACTTCAGGTTTACTGTATCCCTCTGATCTTTTTATTGATGATGAAACACAGAAACTGCATCGGAATTATATACAAAAGGCACAATGCCGACTTAAGCACAAGAAGACTGACTCTTCGTACTGACTATGTTTCGAAGCATTCCTGTGACACTAGTTATAGATTCCGATGATTCACCTCAGGTTTACTGTATCCCTTGGACCTTCTTATTGACGATGAAACACAGATATTGCATCGGAATTAAATAGAAAAGGCACAATGCCGGCTTAAGTACATGTAGACTGACTCTTCTTGCTGACTATGTTTGGAACCATTCCAGTGACACTAGTTATAGATTCTGATGCTTCACTTCAGGTTTTCTGTATCCCTCTGACATTCTTATTAAGAATGAAACACAGATATTGCATCGGAAACAAATAGAAAAGGCACAATGCCGACTTAAGTACAAGAAGACTAACTCTCCTTGCTGACTAAGTTTTGAACCATTCCTGTGACACTAGTTATAGATTCCGACGCTTCACTTCAGGTTTACTGTATCCCTCTGACCTTCTTATTGACCATAAAACACAGTAATTTCATCGGAATTAAATGCAAAAGGCACAATGCCGACTTAAGTACAAGAAGACTGACTCTTCGTACTGACTATGATTTGAATCATTCCTGTGACACTAGTTATAGAATCCGTTGCTTCACTTCAGATTTACTGTATCCCTTGGACCTTATTATTGACGATGGAACACAGAAATTGCATCGGAATTAAATACAAAAGGCACAATGCCGACTTAAGAACAAGAAGACTGACCCTCCTTACTGTCTATGTTTGAATCGTTCCTGTGACACTAGTTATAGATTCCGATGCTTCACTTCAGGTTTACTGTATCCCTCTGATCTTTTTATTGATGATGAAACACAGAAACTGCATCGGAATTATATACAAAAGGCACAATGCCGACTTAAGCACAAGAAGACTGACTCTTCGTACTGACTATGTTTCGAAGCATTCCTGTGACACTAGTTATAGTTTCCGATGATTCACGTCAGGTTTACTGTATCCCTTGGACCTTCTTATTGACGATGAAACACAGATATTGCATCGGAATTAAATAGAAAAGGCACAATGCCGGCTTAAGTACATGTAGACTGACTCTTCTTGCTGACTATGTTTGGAACCATTCCAGTGACACTAGTTATAGATTCCGATGCTTCACTTCAGGTTTTCTGTATCCCTCTGACATTCTTATTAACAATGTAACACAGATATTGCATCGGAAAGAAATAGAAAAGGCACAATGCCGACTTAAGTACAAGAAGACTAACTCTCCTAGCTGACTAAGTTTTGAACCATTCCTGTGACACTAGTTATAGATACCGATGCTTCACTTCAGGTTTACTGTATGCCTCTGACCATCTTATTGACGATGGAACACAGAAATTGCATCGGAATTAAATTGAAAAGGAACAATGCCGACTGAAGTACAAGAAGACTGACTCTTTGTACTGACTATGTTTTGAATTATTACTGTGACACTATTTATAGAATCCGATGCTTCACTTCAGATTTACTGTAACCCTTGGACCTTATTATTGACGATGTAACACAGAAATTGCATCGGAATTAAATACAAAAGGCACAATGATGACTTAAGAACAAGAAGACTGACCCTTCTTACTGTCTATGTTTGAACCGTTCCTGTGACACTAGTTATTTATTCCGTTGCTTCACTTCAGGTTTACTGTATCCCTCTGACCCTTTTATTAACGATGAAACACAGAAATTGCATCGGAATAATATACAAAAGGCACAATGCCGACTTAAGCACAAGAAGACTGACTCTTCGTACTGACTATGTTTCGAACCATTCCTGTGACACTAGTTATAGATTCCGATGATTCACGTCAGGTTTACTGTATCCCTTGGACCTTCTTATTGACGATGAAACACAGAAATTGCATCGGAAATAAATAGAAAAAGCACAAAGCCGGCTTAAGTACATGTAGACGGACGCTTCTTGCTGACAATGTTTGGAACCATTCCTGTGACACTAGTTATAGATTCCGATGCTTCACTTCAGGTATTCCCTCTGACCTTCGTATTGACAATGAAACACAGATATTGCATCGGAATGAAATAGAAAAGGCACAATGCCGACTTAAGTACAAGAAGACTAACTCTCCTTGCTGACTATGTTTTGAACCTTTCCTGTGAGACTAGTTATAGATTCCGATGATTCACGTCAGGTTTACTGTATCCCTCTGACCTTCGTATTGACATTCAAACACAGATATTGCATCGGAATGGAACAGAAAAGGCACAATGTTGACTTAAGTAGAAGAAGACTGACTCTCCTTGCTGACTATGGTTTGAACCATTCCTGTGACACTAGTTATAGATTCCGATGCTTCACTTCAGGTTTACTGTATCCCTCTGACCTTCTTAATGACGATGAAACTTAGAAAAAATGCATCGGAATTAAATTGAAAAGGCACAATGCCGACTTAACTACAAGAAGACTGACTCTTCCTACTGTCTATGTTATGAACCATTCCTGTGACACTAGTTATAGATTCCGATGCTTCACTCCAGGTTTACTGTATCCCTTGGACGTTCTTATTGACGATGAAACAGAGGAATTGCATCGGAAATAAATAGAAAAGGCACATTGCCGACTTAAGTGCAAGAAGACTGACTCTTCTTTTTGACTATGTTTGGAACCATTCCTGTGACACTAGTTATAGATTCCGATGCTTCACTTCAGGTTTACTGTATCCCTCTGAGTTTCTTATTGACGATGAAACACAGATATTGCATCGTAATTAAATAGAAATGGCACAATGCCGACTTAAGTACAAGAAGACTGACTCTTCTTACTGTCTATGTTTTGAACCATTCCTGTTACACTAGTTAAAGATTCTGATGCTTGACTCCAGGTTTACTGTATCCTATGGACCTTCTTATTGACGATGAAACACAGAAATTGCATCGGAATTAAATAGAAAAGGCACAATGCCGACTTAAGTACAAGAAGACTGACTCTTCTTACTGTCTATGTTTTGAACCATTCCTGTGGTGCTAGTTACAGATTCCGATGATTCACTTAAGGTTTTCTGTATCCCTCTGACCTTCTTATTGCCGCTGAAACACAGAAATTGCATCGGAATCAAATAGAAAAGGCACAATGCCGACTTAAGTACAAGAAGACTGACTCTTCCTACTGCCTATATTTGAACCATTCCTGTGACACTAGTTATAGATTCCGACGCTTCACTTCAAGTTTACTGTATCCCTCTGACCTTCTTATTGACCATAAAACACAGAAATTGCATCGGAATTAAATGCAAAAGGCACAATGCCGACTTAAGTACAAGAAGACTGACTCTTCGTACTGACTATGTTTTGACTCATTCCTGTGACACTAGTTATAGAATCCGATGCTTCACTTCAGATTTACTGTATCCCTTGGACCATATAATTGACGATGTAACACAGAAAATGCATGGGAATTAAATACAAAAGGCACAATGCCGACATAAGAACAAGAAGACTGACCCTTCTCACTGTCTATGTTTGAAGCGTTCCTGTGACACTAGTTATAGATTCCGATGCTTCACTTCAGGTTTACTGTATACCTCTGACCTTTTTATTGATGATGAAACACAGAAATTGCATCGGAATTAAATAGAAATGGCACAAGGCTGACTTAAGTACAAGAAGACTGACTCTTCTTACTGTCTATGTTTTGAACCATTCCTGTTACACTAGTTATAGATTCCGATGCTCCACTCCAGGTTTACTGTATCTCATGGACCTTCTTATTGACGATGAAACACAGAAATTGCAGCGGAATTAAATAGAAAAGGCACAATGCCGGCTTAAGTACATGTAGACTGACTCTTCCTGCTGACTATGTTTGGATCCATTCCTGTGACACTAGTTATAGATTCCGATGCTTCACTTCAGGTTTTCTGTATCCCTCTGACTTTCTTATTGACGATGCAACACAGATATTGCATCGGAATGAATTAGAAAAGGCACAATGCCGCCTTAAGCACAAGAAGACTGACTCTCCTTGCTGACTATGTTTTGAACCATTCCTGTGACACTAGTTATAGATTCCGATGCTTCACTTCAGGTTTACTGTATCCCTCTGACCTTCTTGTTGACGATGAAACACAGAAATTGCATCGGAATTAAATACAAAAGGCACAATGCCAACATAAGTACATGAAGACTGACTCTTCTTATTGACTATGTTTGGAACCATTCCTCTGACACTAGTTATAGATTCCGATGCTTCACTTCAGGTTTACTGTATCCCTTGGACCTTCTTATTGACGATGAAACACAGAAATTGCATCGGAATTAAATAGAAAAGTCACAATGCCGACTTAAGTACTTGAAGACTGACTCTTCTTACTGTCTATGTTTTGAACCATTTCTGCGACGCTAGTTACAGATTCCGATGCTTCACTTAAGGTTTACTGTATCCCTCTGACCTTCTTGTTGACGATGAAACACAGAAATTGCATCGGAATGAAATAGAAACGGCACAATGCCAACTTAAGTACAAGAAAACTGACTCTTCCTACTGTCTATGCTTTGAACCATTCCTGTGACACTAGTTATAGATTCCGATGATTCACGTCTGGTTTACTTTATCCCTTGGACCTTCTTATTGACGATGAAACACAGAAATTGCATCGGAATTAGGTACAAAAGGCACAATGCCGACTTAAGTACAAGAAGGCTGACTCTTCGTACTGACTATGTTTTGAACTATTCCTGTGACACTAGTTATAGATTCCGACGCTTCACTTCAGGTTTACTGTATCCCTTGGACCTTCTTATTGACAATGAAACACAGAAATTGAATCGGAATTAAATACAAAAGGCACAATGCCGACTTAAGTACAAGAAGACTGACTCTGCTTACTGACTATGATTTGAACCATTCCTGTGACACTTGTTATAGATTCCGATGCTTCATTTCGGGTTTACTGTAACCCTTGGATCTTCTTATTGACGATTAAACACAGATAGTGCATCGGAGTTAAATACAAAAGGCACAATGCCGACTTAAGTACAAGAAGACTGACTCTTCTTACTGACTGTTTTGAACCATTCCTGTGACACTAGTTAGAGATTCCGATGCTTCACTTCAGGTTTGCTGTATCCCTCTGACCTTCTTATCGACGATGAAACTCAGAAATTGCATCGGAATTAAATACAAAAATCACAATGCCGACTTAAGTACAAGAAGACTGATTCTTCTTTTTGTCTATGTTTTGAACCATTCCTGTGACTCTAGTTATAGATTCCGATGCTTTACTTCAGGTTTACTGTATGCCTTGGACCTTCTTATTGACGACGAAACGCAGAAATTGCATCGGAATTAAATACAAAAGGCACAATGCCGACTTAAGTACAAGAAGACTGACTCTTCTTTTGTCTACGTTTTGAACCATTCCTGTGACACTAGTTATAGATTCCGATGCTTCACTTCAGGTTTACTGTATCCTTTGGACCTTCTTATTGACGACGAAACACAGAAATTGCATCGGAAGTAAATACAATAGGCACAATGTCGACTTAAGTACAAGAAGACTGACTCTTCCTACTGTCTATGTTTTGAACCACTCCTGTGACACATGTTACAGATTCCGATGCTTCATTTCCGGTTTACTGTACCCCTTGGATCTTCTTGTTGACGATGAAACACAGACAGTGCATCGGAGTTAAATACAAAAGGCACAATGCCGACTTAAGTACAAGATGATTGACTCTTCCTACTGTCTATGCTTTGAACCATTCCTGTGAGACTAGTTATAGATTCCGATGCTTTACTTGTGGTTTACTGTATCCCTCTGACCTTCTTTTTGACGATGAAACACAGAAATTGCATCGGAATTAAATAGAAAATCCATAATGCCGACTCAAGTACAAGAAGACTGACTCTTCCTACTGTCAATGTTTGAACCATTCCTGTGACACTAGTTATAGATTCCGATGCTTCACTTCAGGTTTACTGTATCCCTCTGACCTTCTTAATGACGATGAAACTTAGAAATTGCATCGGAATTAATTAGAAATGGCACAATGCCGACTTAAGTACAAGAAGACTGACACTTCTTACTGTCTATGTTTTGAACCATTCCTGTTACACTAGTTACAGATTCCGATACTTCACTCCAGGTTTACTGTATCCCATGGACCCTCTTATTGACGATGAAACACAGAAATTGCATCGGAATTAAATAGAAAAGGCACAATGCCGACTTAAGTACAAGAAGTCTGACTCTTCTTACTGTCTATGATTTGTACCATTCCTGTGACGCTAGTTACAGATTCCGATGCTTCACTTAAGGTTTACTGTATCCCTCTGACCTTCTTATTGGCGCTGAAACACAGAAATTGCATCGGAATCAAATAGAAAAGGCACAATGCCGACTTAAGTACAAGAAGACTGACTCTTCCTACTGTTTATATTTGAACCATTCCTGTGACACTAGTTAGAGATTCCGACGCTTCACTTCAGGTTTACTGTATCCCTCTGACCTTCTTATCGACGACGAAACACAGAAATTGCATCGGAATTAAATACAAAAGGCACAATGCCGATTTAAGCACAAGAAGACTGACACTTCGTACTGACTATGTTTTGAACCATTCCCGTGACACTAGTTATTGATTCCGATGATTCACGTCAGGTTTACTGTATCCCTCTGACCTTCTTATTGACGATCAAACACAAATATTGCATCGGAATGGAATAGAAAAGGCACAATGTTGACTTAAGTACAAGACGACAGACTCTCCTTGCTGACTATGTTTTGAACCATTCCTGTGACACTAGTTATAGATTCCGATGCTTCACTTCAGGTTTACTGTATCCCTCTGACCTTCTTAATGACGATGAAACTTAGAAATTGCATCGGAATTAAATTGAAAAGGCACAATGCTGACTTAAGTACAAGAAGACTGACTCCTCCTACTGTCTATGTTATGAACCATTCCTGTGACACTAGTTATAGATTCCGATGCTTCACTCCAGGTTTACTGTATCCCTTGGACGTTCTTATTGACGATGAAACACAGAAATTACATCGGAAATAAATAGAAAAGGCACATTGCCGACTTAAGTACAAGAAGACTGACTCCTCTTTTTGACTATGTTTGGAACCATTCCTGTGACACTAGTTATAGATTCCGATGCTTCACTTCAGGTTTACTGTATCCCTCTGACCATGTTATTGACGATGAAACACAGAAATTGCATCGGAATTAAATAGAAAAGGCACAATGCCGACTTAAGTACAAGAAGACTGACTCTTCTTACTGTCTATGTTTTGAACCATTCCTGTGACGCTAGTTACAGATTCCGATGCTTCACTTAACGTTTTCTGTATCCCTCTGACCTTCTTATTGGCGCTGAAACACTGAAATTGCATCGGAATCAAATAGAAAAGGCACAATGCCGACTTAAGTACAAGAAGACTGACTCTTCCTACTGCCTATATATGAACCATTCCTGTGACACTAGTTATAGATTCCGACGCTTCACTTCAGTTTTACTGTATCCCTCTGATCTTCTTATTGACCATAAAACACAGTAATTTCATCGGAATTAAATGCAAAAGGCACAATGCCGACTTAAGTACAAGAAGACTGACTCTTCGTACTGACTATGATTTGAATCATTCCTGTGACACTAGTTATAGAATCCGATGCTTCACTTCAGATTTACTGAATCCCTTGGACCTTATTATTGACGATGTAACACAGAAATTGCATCGGAATTAAATACAAAGGGCACAATACCGACTTAAGAACAAGAAGACTGACCCTTCTTACTGTCTATGTTTGAACCGTTCCTGTGACACTAGTTATAGATTCCGATGCTTCACTTCAGGTTTACTGTATCCCTCTGATCTTTTTATTGATGATGAAACACAGAAACTGCATCGGAATTATATACAAAAGGCACAATGCCGACTTAAGCACAAGAAGACTGACTCTTCGTACTGACTATGTTTCGAAGCATTCCTGTGACACTAGTTATAGATTCCGATGATTCACCTCAGGTTTACTGTATCCCTTGGACCTTCTTATTGACGATGAAACACAGATATTGCATCGGAATTAAATAGAAAAGGCACAATGCCGGCTTAAGTACATGTAGACTGACTCTTCTTGCTGACTATGTTTGGAACCATTCCAGTGACACTAGTTATAGATTCCGATGCTTCACTTCAGGTTTTCTGTATCCCTCTGACATTCTTATTAAGAATGAAACACAGATATTGCATCGGAAACAAATAGAAAAGGCACCATGCCGACTTAAGTACAAGAAGACTAACTCTCCTTGCTGACTAAGTTTTGAACCATTCCTGTGACACTAGTTATAGATTCCGACGCTTCACTTCAGGTTTACTGTATCCCTCTGACCTTCTTATTGACCATAAAACACAGTAATTTCATCGGAATTAAATGCAAAAGGCACAATGCCGACTTAAGTACAAGAAGACTGACTCTTCGTACTGACTATGATTTGAATCATTCCTGTGACACTAGTTATAGAATCCGATGCTTCACTTCAGATTTACTGTATCCCTTATACCTTATAATTGACGATGTAACACAGAAATTGCATCGGAATTAAATACAAAAGGCACAATGCCGACTTAAGAACAAGAAGACTGACCCTTCTTACTGTCTATGTTTGAACCGTTCCTGTGACACTAGTTATAGATTCCGATGCTTCACTTCAGGTTTACTGTATCCCTCTGATCTTTTTATTGATGATGAAACACAGAAACTGCATCGGAATTATATACAAAAGGCACAAAGCCGACTTAAGCACAAGAAGACTGACTCTTCTTACTGACTATGTTTCGAAGCATTCCTGTGACACTAGTTATAGATTCCGATGCTTCACGTCAGGTTTACTGTATCCCTTGGACCTTCTTATTGACGATGAAACACAGATATTGCATCGGAAGTAAATAGAAAAGGCACAATGCCGGCTTAAGTACATGTAGACTGACTCTTCTTGCTGACTATGTTTGGAACCATTCCAGTGACACTAGTTATAGATTCCGATGCTTCACTTCTGGTTTTCTGTATCCCCCTGACATTCTTATTAACAATGAAACACAGATATTGCATCGGAAAGAAATAGAAAAGGCACAATGCCGACTTAAGTACAAGAAGACTAACTCTCCTTGCTGACTAAGTTTTGAACCATTCCTGTGACACTAGTTATAGATTCCGACGCCTCACTTCAGGTTTACTGTATCCCTCTGACCTTCTTATTGACCATAAAACACAGAAATTGCATCGGAAATAAATGCAAAAGGCACAATGCCGACTTAAGTACAAGAAGACTGACTCTTCGTACTGACTATGTTTTGAATCATTACTGTGACACTAGTTATAGAATCCGATGCTTCACTTCAGATTTACTGTATCCCTTGGACCTTATTATTGTCGATGTAACACAGAAATTGCATCGGAATTAAATACAAAAGGCACAATGCCGACTTAAGAACAAGAAGACTGACCCTTCTTACTGTCTATGTTTGAACCGTTCCTGTGACACTAGTTATGGATACCGATGCTTCACTTCAGGTTTACTGTATCCCTCTGACCTTTTTATTGACAATGAAACACAGATATTGCATCGGAATGAAATAGAAAAGGCACAATGCCGACTTAAAAACAAGAAGACTAACTCTCCTTGCTGACTATGTTTTGAACCATTCCTGTGACACTAGTTATAGATACCGATGCTTCACTTCCGGTTTACTGTATCCCTCCTACCTTTTTATTGACGATAAAACACAGAAATTGCATCGGAATTATATACAATAGCACAATGCCGACTTAAGCACAAGAAGACTGACACTTATTACTGACTATGTATTGAACCATTCCCGTGACACTAGTTATAGATTCCGATGATTCACGTCAGGTTTACTGTAACTCTCTGACCTTCGTATTGACGATCAAACACAGAAATTGCATCCGAATGGAATAGAAAAGGCACAATGTTGACTTAAGTACAAGAAGACTGACTCTCCTTGCTGACTATGTTTTGAACCATTCCTGTGACACTAGTTATAGATTCCGATGCTTCACTTCAGGTTTACTGTATCCCTCTGACCTTCTTAATGACGATGAAACTTAGAAAAAATGCATCGGAATTAAATTGAAAAGGCACAATGCCGACTTAAGTACAAGAAGACTGACTCTTCCTACTGCCTATATTTGAACCATTCCTGTGACACTAGTTATAGATTCCGATGCTTCACTCCAGGTTTACTGTATCCCTTGGACGTTCTTATTGACGATGAAACAGAGAAATTGCATCGGAAATAAATAGAAAAGGCACATTGCCGACTTAAGTGCAAGAAGACTGACACTTCGTACTGACTATGTTTGAACCACTGCTGTGACACTAGTTATAGATTCCGATGATTCACGTCAGGTTCACTGTATCCCTTGGACCTTCTTATTGATGATGAAACACAGAAATTGCATCGGAATTAAATAGAAAAGGCACAATGCCGGCTTAAGTACATGAAGACTGACTCTTCTTACTGACTATGTTTGAAACCATTCCTGTGACACTAGTTACAGATTCCGATGCTTCACTTCAGGTTTACTGTATCCCTCTGACATTCTTATTGACGATCAAACACAGATATTGCATCGGAATGGAATAGAAAAGGCACAATGTTGACTTAACTACAAGAAGACTGACTCTCCTTGCTGACTATGTTTTGAACCATTCCTGTGACACTAGTTATAGATTCCGATGCTTCACTTCAGGTTTACTGTATCCCTCTGACCTTCTTAATGACGATGAAACTTAGAAATTGCATCGGAATTAAATAGAAATGGCACAATGCCGAGTTAAGTACAAGAACACTGACTCTTCTTACTGTCTATGTATTGAACCATTCCTGTTACACTAGTTATAGATTCCGATACTTCACTCCAGGTTTACCGTATCCCATGGACCCTCTTATTGACGATGAAACACAGAAATTGCATCCGAATTAAATAGAAAAGGCACAATGCCGACTTCAGTACAAGAAGTGTGACTCTTCTTACTGTCTATGTTTTGAACCATTCCTGTGACGCTAGTTACAGATTCCGATGCTTCACTTAAGGTTTACTGTATCCCTCTGACCTTCTTATTGGCGCTGAAACACAGAAATTGCATCGGAATCAAATAGAAAAGGCGCAATGCCAACTTAAGTACAAGAAGACTGACTCTTCCTACTGCCTATATTTGAACAATTCCTGTGACACTAGTTATAGATTCCGACGCTTCACTTCAGGTTTACTGTATCCCTCTGACCTTCTTATTGACCATAAAACACAGAAATTGCATAGGAATTAAATGCAAAAGGCACAATGCCGACTTAAGTACAAGAAGACTGACTCTTCGTACTGACTATGTTTTGAATCATTCCTGTGACACTAGTTATAGAATCCGATGCTTCACTTCAGATTTACTGTATCCCTTGGACCTTATTATTGACGATGTAACACAGAAATTGCATCGGAATTAAATACAAAAGGCACAATGCCGACTTAAGAACAAGAAGACTGACCCTTCTTTCTGTCTATGTTTGAACCGTTCCTGTGACACTAGTTATAGATTCCGACGATTCACGTCAGGTTTGGTGTATCCCTTGGACCTTCTTATTGACGTTGAAACACAGAAATTGCATCGGAATTAAATAGAAAGGGCACAATGCCGGCTTAAGTACATGTAGACTGACTCTTCTTGCTGACTATGTTTGGATCCATTCCTGTGACACTAGTTATAGATTCCGATGCTTCACTTCAGGTTTTCTGTATCCCTCTGACATTCTTATTGACAATGAAACACAGATATTGCATCGGAATGAAATAGAAAAGGCACAATGAAGACTTAAGTACAAGAAGACTAACTCTCCTTGCTGACTAAGTTTTGAACCATTCCTGTGACACTAGTTATAGATTCCGATGCTTCACTTCAGGTTTACTGTATCCCTCTGACCTTCTTAATGACGATGAAACTTAGAAAAAATGCATCGGAATTAAATAGAAAAGGCACAATGCCGGCTTAAGTACATGAAGACTGACTCTTCTTACTGACTGTATTTGGAACCATTCCTGTGACACTAGTTATAGATTCCGATGCTTCACTTCAGGTTTACTGTATCCCTCTGACCTGCTTATTGACGATGAAACTTAGAAATTGCATCGGAATTAAATAGAAATGGCCCAATGCCGACTTGAGTACAAGAAGACTGACTCTTCTTACTGTCTATGTTTTGAACCATTCCTGTTACACTAGTTATAGATTCCGATGCTTCACTCCAGGTTTACTGTATCCCATGGACCTTCTTATTGACGATGAAACACAGAAATTGCATCGGAATGAAATAGAAAAGGCACAATGCCGACTTAAGTACAAGAAGTCTGACTCTTCTTACTGTCTATGTTTTGAACCATTCCTATGACGCTAGTGACAGATTCCGATGCTTCACTTAGGGTTTACTGTATCCCTCTGACCTTCTTATTGGCGCTGAAACACAGAAATTGCATCGGAATCAAATAGAAAAGGCACAATGTTGACTTAAGTACAAGAAGACTGACTCTTCCTACTGCCTATATTTGAACCATTCCTGTGACACTAGTTATAGATTCCGACGCTTCAATTCAGGTTTACTGTATCCGTCTGATCTTCTTATTGACCATAAAACACAGAAATTGCATCGGAATTAAATGCAAAAGGCACAATGCCTACTTATGTACAAGAAGACTGACTCTTCGTACTGACTATGTTTTGAATCATTCCTGTGACACTAGTTATAGAATCCGATGCTTCACTTCAGATTTACTGTATCCCTTGGACCTTATTATTGACGATGTAACACAGAAATTGCATCAGAATTAAATACAAAAGGCACAATGCCGACTTAAGGACAAGAAGACTGACCCTTCTTACTGTCTATGTGTGAACCGTTCCTGTGACACTAGTTATAGATTCCGATGGTTAACTTCAGTTTTACTGTATCCCTCTGACCTTTTTATTGACGATGAAACACAGAAATTGCATCGGAATTATATACAAAAGGCACAATGCCGACTTAAGCACAAGAAGACTGACTCTTCGTACTGACTGTGTTTCGAACCATTCCGGTGTCACTAGTTATAGATTCCGATGATTCACGTCAGGTTCACTGTATCCCTTGGACCTTCTTATTGACGATGAAACACAGAAATTGCATCGGAATTAAATAGAAAAGGCACAATGCCGGCTTAAGTACATGTAGACTGACTCTTCTTGCTGACTATGTTTGGAACCATTCCTGTGACACTAGTTATAGAATCCGATGCTTCACTTCAGGTTTACTGTATCCCTCTGATCTTTTTATTGATGATGAAACACAGAAACTGCATCGGAATTATATACAAAAGGCACAATGCCGGCTTAAGTACATGTAGACTGACTCTTCTTGCTGACTATGTTTGGAACCATTCCAGTGACACTAGTTATAGATTCCGATGCTTCACTTCAGGTTTTCTGTATCCCCCTGACATTCTTATTAACAATGAAACACAGATATTGCATCGGAAAGAAATAGAAAAGGCACAATGCCGACTTAAGTACAAGAAGACTAACTCTCCTTGCTGACTAAGTTTTGAACCATTCCTGTGACACTAGTTATAGATTCCGACGCCTCACTTCAGGTTTACTGTATCCCTCTGACCTTCTTATTGGCCATAAAACACAGAAATTGCATCGGAAATAAATGCAAAAGGCACAATGACGACTTAAGTAGAAGAAGACTGACTCTTCGTACTGACTATGTTTTGAATCATTACTGTGACACTAGTTATAGAATCCGATGCTTCACTTCAGATTTACTGTATCCCTTGGACCTTATTATTGTCGATGTAACACAGAAATTGCATCGGAATTAAATACAAAAGGCACAATGCCGACTTAAGAACAAGAAGACTGACCCTTCTTACTGTCTATGTTTGAACCGTTCCTGTGACACTAGTTATGGATACCGATGCTTCACTTCAGGTTTACTGTATCCCTCTGACCTTTTTATTGACAATGAAACACAGATATTGCATCGGAATGAAATAGAAAAGGCACAATGCCGACTTAAAAACAAGAAGACTAACTCTCCTTGCTGACTATGTTTTGAACCATTCCTGTGACACTAGTTATAGATACCGATGCTTCACTTCAGGTTTACTGTATCCCTCCTACCTTTTTATTGACGATAAAACACAGAAATTGCATCGGAATTATATACAATAGCACAATGCCGACTTAAGCACAAGAAGACTGACACTTATTACTGACTATGTATTGAACCATTCCCGTGACACTAGTTATAGATTCCGATGATTCACGTCAGGTTTACTGTAACCCTCTGACCTTCGTATTGACGATCAAACACAGAAATTGCATCCGAATGGAATAGAAAAGGCACAATGTTGACTTAAGTACAAGAAGACTGACTCTCCTTGCTGACTATGTTTTGAACCATTCCTGTGACACTAGTTATAGATTGCGATGCTTCACTTCAGGTTTACTGTATCCCTCTGACCTTCTTAATGACGATGAAACTTAGAAAAAATGCATCGGAATTAAATTGAAAAGGCACAATGCCGACTTAAGTACAAGAAGACTGACTCTTCCTACTGTCTATGTTAAGAACCATTCCTGTGACACTAGTTATAGATTCCGATGCTTCACTCCAGGTTTACTGTATCCCTTGGACGTTCTTATTGACGATGAAACAGAGAAATTGCATCGGACATAAATAGAAAAGGCACATTGCCGACTTAAGTGCAAGAAGACTGACACTTCGTACTGACTATGTTTGAACCATTGCTGTGACACTAGTTATAGATTCCGATGATTCACGTCAGGTTCACTGTATCCCTTGGACCTTCTTATTGATGATGAATTACAGAAATTGCATCGGAATTAAATAGAAAAGGCACAATGCCGGCTTAAGTACATGAAGACTGACTCTTCTTACTGACTATGTTTGGAACCATTCCTGTGACACTAGTTACAGATTCCGATGCTTCACTTCAGGTTTACTGTATCCCTCTGACATTCTTATTGACGATCAAACACAGATATTGCATCGGAATGGAATAGAAAAGGCACAATGTTGTCTTAACTACAAGAAGACTGACTCCCCTTGCTGACTATGTTTTGAACCATTCCTGTGACACTAGTTATAGATTCCGATGCTTCACTTCAGGTTTACTGTATCCCTCTGACCTTCTTAATGACGATGAAACTTAGAAATTGCATCGGAATTAAATAGAAATGGCACAATGCCGACTTAAGTACAAGAACACTGACTCTTCTTACTGTCTATGTATTGAACCATTCCTGTTACACTAGTTATAGATTCCGATACTTCACTCCAGGTTTACCGTATCCCATGGACCCTCTTATTGACGATGAAACACAGAAATTGCATCGGAATTAAATAGAAAAGGCACAATGCCGACTTCAGTACAAGAAGTCTGACTCTTCTTACTGTCTATGTTTTGAACCATTCCTGTAACGCTAGTTACAGATTCCGATGCTTCACTTAAGGTTTACTGTATCCCTCTGACCTTCTTATTGGCGCTGAAACACAGAAATTGCATCAGAATCAAATAGAAAAGGCACAATGCCGACTTAAGTACAAGAAGACTGACTCTTCCTACTGCCTATATTTGAACAATTCCTGTGACACTAGTTATAGATTCCGACGCTTCACTTCAGGTTTACTGTATCCCTCTGACCTTCTTATTGACCATAAAACACAGAAATTGCATCGGAATTAAATGCAAAAGGCACAATGCCGACTTAAGTACAAGAAGACTGACTCTTCGTTCTGACTATGTTTTGAATCATTCCTGTGACACTAGTTATAGAATCCGATGCTTCACTTCAGATTTACTGTATCCCTTGGACCTTATTATTGACGATGTAACACAGAAATTGCATCGGAATTAAATACAAAAGGCACAATGCCGACTTAAGAACAAGAAGACTGACCCTTCTTTCTGTCTATGTTTGAACCGTTCCTGTGACACTAGTTATAGATTCCGACGATTCACGTCAGGTTTGGTGTATCCCTTGGACCTTCTTATTGACGTTGAAACACAGAAATTGCATCGGAATTAAATAGAAAGGGCACAATGCCGGCTTAAGTACATGTAGACTGACTCTTCTTGCTGACTATGTTTGGAACCATTCCTGTGACACTAGTTATAGATTCCGATGCTTCACTTCAGGTTTTCTGTATCCCTCTGACGTTCTTATTGACAATGAAACACAGATATTGCATCGGAATGAAATAGAAAAGGCACAATGCCGACTTAAGTACAAGAAGACTAACTCTCCTTGCTGAGTAAGTTTTGAACCATTCCTGTGACACTAGTTATAGATTCCGATGCTTCACTTCAGGTTTACTGTATCCCTCTGACCTTCTTAATGACGATGAAACTTAGAAAAAATGCATCGGAATTAAAATGAAAAGGCACAATGCCGACTTAAGTACAAGAAGACTGACACTTCGTACTGACTATGTTCTGAACCATTCCTGTGACACTAGTTATAGATTCCGATGATTCACGTCAGGCTTACTGTATCCCTTGGACCTTCTTATTGACGATGAAACACAGAAATTGCATCGGAATTAAATAGAAAAGGCACAATGCCGGCTTAAGTACATGAAGACTGACTCTTCTTACTGACTATGTTTGGAACCATTCCTGTGACACTAGTTATAGATTCCGATGCTTCACTCCAGGTTTACTGTATCCCTCTGACATTCTTATTGACGATCAAACACAGATATTGCATCGAAATGGAATAGAAGAGGCACAATGTTGACTTAACTACAAGAAGACTGACTCTCCTTGCTGACTATGATTTCAACCATTCCTGTGACACTAGTTATAGATTCCGATGCTTCACTTCAGGTTTACTGTATCCCCCTGACCTTCTTAATGACGATGAAACTTAGAAATTGCATCGGAATTAAATAGAAATGGCACAATGCCGACTTGAGTACAAGAAGACTGACTCTTCTTACTGTCTATGTTTTGAACCATTCCTGTTACACTAGTTATAGATTCCGATGCTTCACTCCAGGTTTACTGTATCCCATGGACCTTCTTATTGACGATGAAACACAGAAATTGCATCGGAATGAAATAGAAAAGGCACAATGCCGACTTAAGTACAAGAAGTCTGACTCTTCTTACTGTCTATGTTTTGAACCATTCCTGTGACGCTAGTGACAGATTCCGATGCTTCACTTAGGGTTTACTGTATCCCTCTGACCTTCTTATTGGCGCTGAAACACAGAAATTGCATCGGAATCAAATAGAAAAGGCACAATGTTGACTTAAGTACAAGAAGACTGACTCTTCCTACTGCCTATATTTGAACCATTCCTGTGACACTAGTTATAGATTCCGACGCTTCATTTCAGGTTTACTGTATCCCTCTGACCTTCTTATTGACCATAAATCACAGAAATTGCATCGGAATTAAATGCAAAAGGCACAATGCCGACTTATGTACAAGAAGACTGACTCTTCGTACTGACTATGTTTTGAATCATTCCTGTGACACTAGTTATAGAATCCGATGCTTCACTTCAGATTTACTGTATCCCTTGGACCTTATTATTGACGATGTAACACAGAAATTGCATCACAATTAAATACAAAATTCACAATGCCGACTTAAGGACAAGAAGACTGACCCTTCTTACTGTCTATGTGTGAACCGTTCCTGTGACACTAGTTATAGATTCCGATGGTTAACTTCAGTTTTACTGTATCCCTCTGACCTTTTTATTGACGATGAAACACAGAAATTGCATCGGAATTATATACAAAAGGCACAATGCCGACTTAAGCACAAGAAGACTGACTCTTCGTACTGACTATGTTTCGAACCATTCCTGTGACACTAGTTATAGATTCCGATGATTCACGTCAGGTTCACTGTATCCCTTGGACCTTCTTATTGACGATGAAACACAGAAATTGCATCGGAATTAAATAGAAAAGGCACAATGCCGGCTTAAGTACATGTTGACTGACTCTTCTTGCTGACTATGTTTGGAACCATTCCTGTGACACTAGTTATAGATTCCGATGCTTCACTTTAGGTTTTCTGTATCCCTCTGACATTCGTATTGACAATGAAACACAGATATTGCATCGGAATGAAATAGAAAAGGCACAATGCCGACTTAAGTACAAGAAGACTAACTCTCCTAGCTGACTAAGTTTTGAACCATTCCTGTGACACTAGTTATAGATACCGATGCTTCACTTCAGGTTTACTGTATCCCTCTGACCATCTTATTGACGATGGAACACAGAAATAGCATTGGAGTTAAATTGAAAAGGAACAATGCCGACTGAAGTACAAGAAGACTGACTCTTCCTACTGCCTATATTTGAACCAATCCTGTGACACTAGTTATTGATTCCGACGCTTCACTTCAGGTTTACTGTATCCCTCTGACCTTCTTATTGACCATAAAACACAGATATTGCATCGGAATTAAATGCAAAAGGCACAATGCCGACTTAAATACAAGAAGACTGACTCTTCGTACTGACTATGTTTGAATCATTACTGTGACACTATTTATAGAATCCGATGCTTCACTTCAGATTTACTGTATCCCTTGGACCTTATTATTGACGATGTAACACAGAAATTGCATCGGAATTAAATACAAAAGGCACAATGATGACTTAAGAACAAGAAGACTGACCCTTCTTACTGTCTATGTTTGAACCGTTCCCGTGACACTAGTTATGGATCCCGATGCTTTACTTCAGGTTTACTGTATCCCTCTGACCTTTTTATTGCCGATGAAACACAGAAATTGCATCGGAATAATATACAAAAGGCACAATGCCGACTTAAGCACAAGAAGACTGACTCTTCGTACTGACTATGTTTCGAACCATTCCTGTGACACTAGTTATAGATTCCGATGATTCACGTCAGGTTTACTGTATCCCTTGGACCTTCTTATTGACGATGAAACACAGAAATTGCATCGGAATTAAATTGAAAAGGCACAATGCCGACTTAAGTACAAGAAGACTGATTCTTCCTACTGTCTATGTTATGAACCATTCCTATGACACTAGTTATAGATTCCGATGCTTCACTCCAGGTTTACCGTATCCCTTGGACGTTCTTATTGACGATGAAACAGAGGAATTGCATCGGAAATAAATAGAAAAGGCACATTGCCGACTTAAGTGCAAGAAGACTGACTCTTCTTTTTGACTATGTTTGGAACCATTCGCGTGACACTAGTTATAGATTCCGATGCTTCACTTCAGGTTTACTGTATCCCTCTGAGTTTCTTATTGACGATGAAACACAGATATTGCATCGTAATTAAATAGAAATGGCACAATGCCGACTTAAGTACAAGAAGACTGACTCTTCTTACTGTCTATGTTTTGAACCATTCCTGTTACACTAGTTATAGATTCTGATGCTTCACTCCAGGTTTACTGTATCCTATGGACCTTCTTATTGACGATGAAACACAGAAATTGCATCGGAATTAAATAGAAAACGCACAATGCCGACTTAAGTACAAGAAGACTGACTCTTCTTACTGTCTATGTTTTGAACCATTCCTCTGGTGCTAGTTACAGATTCCGGTGCTTCACTTAAGGTTTACTGTATCCCTCTGACCTTCTTATTGCCGCTGAAACACAGATATTGCACCGGAATCAAATTGAAAATGCACAATGCCGACTTAAGTACAAGAAGACTGACTCTTCCTACTGCCTATATTTGAACCATTCCTGTGACACTAGTTATAGATTCCGACGCTTCACTTCAGGTTTACTGTATCCCTCTGACCTTCTTATTGACCATAAAACACAGAAATTGCATCGGAATTAAATGCAAAAGGCACATTGCCGACTTAAGTGCAAGAAGACTGACTCTTCTTTTTGACTATGTTTTGAACCATTCCTGTGGCACTAGTTATAGAATCCGATGCTTCACTTCAGATTTACTCTATCCCTTGGACCTTATTATTGACGATGTTACACAGAAATTGCATCGGAATTAAATACAAAAGGCACAATGCCGACTTAAGAACAAGAAGACTGACCCTTCTTACTGTCTATGTTTGAACCGTTCCTGTGACACTAGTTATAGATTCCGATGCTGCACTTCAGGTTTACTGTATCCCTCTGACCTTTTTATTGACGATGAAACACAGAAATTGCATCGGAATTATATACAATAGCACAATGCCGACTTAAGCACAAGAAGACTGACACTTCGTACTGACTATGTTTTGAACCATTCCTGTGACACTAGTTATAGATTCCGATGATTCACGTCAGGTTTACTGTATCCCTTGGACCTTCTTATTGACGATGAAACACAGAAATTGCATCGGAATTAAATCGAAAAGGCACAATGCCGGCTTAAGTACATGAGGACTGACACTTCGTACTGACTATGTTTGAACCATTGCTGTGACACTAGTTATAGATTCCGATGATTCACGTCAGGTTCACTGTATCCCTTGGACCTTCTTATTGATGATGAAACACAGAAATTGCATCGGAATTAAATAGAAAAGGCACAATGCCGGCTTAAGTACATGAAGACTGACTCTTCTTACTGACTATGTTTGGAACCATTCCTGTGACACTAGTTACAGATTCCGATGCTTCACTTCAGGTTTACTGTATCCCTCTGACATTCTTATAGACGATCAAACACAGATATTGCATCGGAATGGAATAGAAAAGGCACAATGTTGACTTAACTACAAGAAGAGTGACTCTCCTTGCTGACTATGTTTTGAACCATTCCTGTGACACTAGTTATAGATTCCGATGCTTCACTTCAGGTTTACTGTATCCCTCTGACCTTCTTAATGACGATGAAACTTAGAAATTGCATCGGAATTAAATAGAAATGGCACAATGCCGACTTAAGTACAAGAACACTGACTCTTCTTACTGTCTATGTATTGAACCATTCCTGTTACACTAGTTATAGATTCCGATACTTCACTCCAGGTTTACCGTATCCCATGGACCCTCTTATTGACGATGAAAGACAGAAATTGCATCGGAATTAAATAGAAAAGGCACAATGCCGACTTCAGTACAAGAAGTCTGACTCTTCTTACTGTCTATGTTTTGAACCATTCCTGTGACGCTAGTTACAGATTCCGATGCTTCACTTAAGGTTTACAGTATCCCTCTGACCTTCTTATTGGCGCTGAAACACAGAAATTGCATCGGAATCAAATAGAAAAGGCACAATGCCGACTTAAGTACAAGAAGACTGACTCTTCCTACTGCCTATATTTGAACAATTCCTGTGACACTAGTTATAGATTCCGACGCTTCACTTCAGGTTTACTGTATCCCTCTGACCTTCTTATTGACCATAAAACACAGAAATTGCATCGGAATTAAATGCAAAAGGCACAATGCCGACTTAAGTACAAGAAGACTGACTCTTCGTACTGACTATGTTTTGAATCATTCCTGTGACACTAGTTATAGAATCCGATGCTTCACTTCAGATTTACTGTATCCCTTGGACCTTATTATTGACGATGTAACACAGAAATTGCATCGGAATTAAATACAAAAGGCACAATGCCGACTTAAGAACAAGAAGACTGACCCTTCTTTCTGTCTATGTTTGAACCGTTCCTGTGACACTAGTTACAGATTCCGACGATTCACGTCAGGTTTGGTGTATCCCTTGGACCTTCTTATTGACGTTGAAACACAGAAATTGCATCGGAATTAAATAGAAAGGGCACAATGCCGGCTTAAGTACATGTAGACTGACTCTTCTTGCTGACTATGTTTGGAACCATTCCTGTGACACTAGTTATAGATTCCGATGCTTCACTTCAGGTTTTCTGTATCCCTCTGACATTCTTATTGACAATGAAACACAGATATTGCATCGGAATGAAATAGAAAAGGCACAATGCCGACTTAAGTACAAGAAGACTAACTCTCCTTGCTGAGTAAGTTTTGAACCATTCCTGTGACACTAGTTATAGATTCCGATGCTTCACTTCAGGTTTACTGTATCCCTCTGACCTTCTTAATGACGATGAAACTTAGAAAAAATGCATCGGAATTAAATTGAAAAGGCACAATGCCGACTTAAGTACAAGAAGACTGACACTTCGTACTGACTATGTTCTGAACCATTCCTGTGACACTAGTTATAGATTCCGATGATTCACGTCAGGCTTACTGTATCCCTTGGACCTTCTTATTGACGATGAAACACAGAAATTGCATCGGAATTAAATAGAAAAGGCACAATAATGGCTTAAGTACATGAAGACTGACTCTTCTTACTGACTATGTTTGGAACCATTCCTGTGACACTAGTTATAGATTCCGATGCTTCACTTCAGGTTTACTGTATCCCTCTGACATTCTTATTGACGATCAAACACAGATATTGCATCGAAATGGAATAGAAGAGGCACAATGTTGACTTAACTACAAGAAGACTGACTCTCCTTGCTGACTATGATTTTAACCATTCCTGTGACACTAGTTATAGATTCCGATGCTTCACTTCAGGTTTACTGTATCCCCCTGACCTTCTTAATGACGATGAAACTTAGAAATTGCATCGGAATTAAATAGAAATGGCACAATGCCGACTTGAGTACAAGAAGACTGACTCTTCTTACTGTCTATGTTTTGAACCATTCCTGTTACACTAGTTATAGATTCCGATGCTTCACTCCAGGTTTACTGTATCCCATGGACCTTCGTATTGACGATGAAACACAGAAATTGCATCGGAATGAAATAGAAAAGGCACAATGCCGACTTAAGTACAAGAAGTCTGACTCTTCTTACTGTCTATGTTTTGAACCATTCCTGTGACGCTAGTGACAGATTCCGATGCTTCACTTAGGGTTTACTGTATCCCTCTGACCTTCTTATTGGCGCTGAAACACAGAAATTGCATCGGAATCAAATAGAAAAGGCACAATGTTGACTTAAGTACAAGAAGACTGACTCTTCCTACTGCCTACATTTGAACCATTCCTGTGACACTAGTTATAGATTCCGACGCTTCAATTCAGGTTTACTGTATCCCTCTGACCTTCTTATTGACCATAAAACACAGAAATTGCATCGGAATTAAATGCAAAAGGCACAATGCCGACTTATGTACAAGAAGACTGACTCTTCGTACTGACTATGTTTCGAATCATTCCTGTGACACTAGTTATAGAATCCGATGCTTCACTTCAGATTTACTGTATCCCTTGGACCTTATTATTGACGATGTAACACAGAAATTGCATCAGAATTAAATACAAAAGGCACAATGCCGACTTAAGGACAAGAAGACTGACCCTTCTTACTGTCAATGTGTGAACCGTTCCTGTGACACTAGTTATAGATTCCGATGGTTAACTTCAGTTTTACTGTATCCCTCTGACCTTTGTATTGACGATGAAACACAGAAATTGCATCGGAATTATATACAAAAGGCACAATGCCGACTTAAGCACAAGAAGACTGACTCTTCGTACTGACTATGTTTCGAACCATTCCTGTGACACTAGATATAGATTCCGATGATTCACGTCAGGTTCACTGTATCCCTTGGACCTTCTTATTGACGATGAAACACAGAAATTGCATCGGAATTAAATAGAAAAGGCACAATGCCGGCTTAAGTACATGTAGACTGACTCTTCTTGCTGACTATGTTTGGAACCATTCCTGTGACACTAGTTATAGATACCGATGCTTCACTTTAGGTTTTCTGTATCCCTCTGACATTCGTATTGACAATGAAACACAGATATTGCATCGGAATGAAATAGAAAAGGCACAATGCCGACTTAAGTACAAGAAGACTAACTCTCCTAGCTGACTAAATTTTGAACCATTCCTGTGACACTAGTTATAGATACCGATGCTTCACTTCAGGTTTACTGTATCCCTCTGACCATCTTATTGACGATGGAACACAGAAATAGCATCGGAGTTAAATTGAAAAGGAACAATGCCGACTGAAGTACAAGAAGACTGACTCTTCCTACTGCCTATATTTGAACCAATCCTGTGACACTAGTTATAGATTCCGACGCTTCACTTCAGGTTTACTGTATCCCTCTGACCTTCTTATTGACCATAAAACACAGATATTGCATCGGAATTAAATGCAAAAGGCACAATGCCGACTTAAATACAAGAAGACTGACTCTTCGTACTGACTATGTTTGAATCATTACTGTGACACTA
Source organism: Schistocerca piceifrons (assembly GCF_021461385.2). Classification (NCBI taxonomy): domain Eukaryota; kingdom Metazoa; phylum Arthropoda; class Insecta; order Orthoptera; family Acrididae; genus Schistocerca; species Schistocerca piceifrons. Next base: position 1,134,961,087 of record NC_060139.1, on the reverse strand, counting down.
TTTATAGAATCGGATGCTTCACTTCAGATTTACTGTATCCCTTGGACCTTATTATTGACGATGTAACACAGAAATTGCATCGGAATTAAATACAAAAGGCACAATGCCGACTTAAGAACAAGAAGACTGACCCTTCTTACTGTCTATGTTTGAACCGTTCCTGTGACACTAGTTATGGATACCGATGCTTCACTTCAGGTTTACTGTATCCCTCTGACCTTTTTATTGACAATGAAACACAGATATTGCATCGGAATGAAATAGAAAAGGCACAATGCCGACTTAAAAACAAGAAGACTAACTCTCCTTGCTGACTATGTTTTGAACCATTCCTGTGACACTAGTTATAGATACCGATGCTTCACTTCAGGTTTACTGTATCCCTCCTACCTTTTTACCGACGATAAAACACAGAAATTGCATCGGAATTATATACAATAGCACAATGCCGACTTAAGCACAAGAAGACTGACACTTATTACTGACTATGTATTGAACCATTCCCATGACACTAGTTATAGATTCCGATGATTCACGTCAGGTTTACTGTAACCCTCTGACCTTCGTATTGACGATCAAACACAGAAATTGCATCCGAATGGAATAGAAAAGGCACAATGTTGACTTAAGTACAAGAAGACTGACTCTCCTTGCTGACTATGTTTTGAACCATTCCTGTGACACTAGTTATAGATTGCGATGCTTCACTTCAGGTTTACTGTATCCCTCTGACCTTCTTAATGACGATGAAACTTAGAAAAAATGCATCGGAATTAAATTGAAAAGGCACAATGCCGACTTAAGTACAAGAAGACTGACTCTTCCTACTGTCTATGTTATGAACCATTCCTGTGACACTAGTTATAGATTCCGATGCTTCACTCCAGGTTTACTGTATCCCTTGGACGTTCTTATTGACGATGAAACAGAGAAATTGCATCGGACATAAATAGAAAAGGCACATTGCCGACTTAAGTGCAAGAAGACTGACACTTCGTACTGACTATGTTTGAACCATTGCTGTGACACTAGTTATAGATTCCGATACTTCACTCCAGGTTTACCGTATCCCATGGACCCTCTTATTGACGATGAAACACAGAAATTGCATCGGAATTAAATAGAAAAGGCACAATGCCGACTTCAGTACAAGAAGTCTGACTCTTCTTACTGTCTATGTTTTGAACCATTCCTGTGACGCTAGTTACAGATTCCGATGCTTCACTTAAGGTTTACTGTATCCCTCTGACCTTCGTATTGGCGCTGAAACACAGAAATTGCATCGGAATCAAATAGAAAAGGCACAATGCCAACTTAAGTACAAGAAGACTGACTCTTCCTACTGCCTATATTTGAACAATTCCTGTGACACTAGTTATAGATTCCGACGCTTCACTTCAGGTTTACTGTATCCCTCTGACCTTCTTATTGACCATAAAACACAGAAATTGCATCGGAATTAAATGCAAAAGGCACAATGCCGACTTAAGTACAAGAAGACTGACTCTTCGTTCTGACTATGTTTTGAATCATTCCTGTGACACTAGTTATAGAATCCGATGCTTCACTTCAGATTTACTGTATCCCTTGGACCTTATTATTGACGATGTAACACAGAAATTGCATCGGAATTAAATACAAAAGGCACAATGCCGACTTAAGAACAAGAAGACTGACCCTTCTTTCTGTCTATGTTTGAACCGTTCCTGTGACACTAGTTATAGATTCCGACGATTCACGTCAGGTTTGGTGTATCCCTTGGACCTTCTTATTGACGTTGAAACACAGAAATTGCATCGGAATTAAATAGAAAGGGCACAATGCCGGCTTAAGTACATGTAGACTGACTCTTCTTGCTGACTATGTATGGAACCATTCCTGTGACACTAGTTATAGATTCCGATGCTTCACTTCAGGTTTTCTGTATCCCTCTGACGTTCTTATTGACAATGAAACACAGATATTGCATCGGAATGAAATAGAAAAGGCACAATGCCGACTTAAGTACAAGAAGACTAACTCTCCTTGCTGACTAAGTTTTGAACCATTCCTGTGACACTAGTTATAGATTCCGATGCTTCACTTCAGGTTTACTGTATCCCTCTGACCTTCTTAATGACGATGAAACTTAGAAAAAATGCATCGGAATTAAAATGAAAAGGCACAATGCCGACTTAAGTACAAGAAGACTGACACTTCGTACTGACTATGTTCTGAACCATTCCTGTGACACTAGTTATAGATTCCGATGATTCACGTCAGGCTTACTGTATCCCTTGGACCTTCTTATTGACGATGAAACACAGAAATTGCATCGGAATTAAATAGAAAAGGCACAATGCCGGCTTAAGTACATGAAGACTGACTCTTCTTACTGACTATGTTTGGAACCATTCCTGTGACACTAGTTATAGATTCCGATGCTTCACTCCAGGTTTACTGTATCCCTCTGACATTCTTATTGACGATCAAACACAGATATTGCATCGAAATGGAATAGAAGAGGCACAATGTTGACTTAACTACAAGAAGACTGACTCTCCTTGCTGACTATGATTTTAACCATTCCTGTGACACTAGTTATAGATTCCGATGCTTCACTTCAGGTTTACTGTATCCCCCTGACCTTCTTAATGACGATGAAACTTAGAAATTGCATCGGAATTAAATAGAAATGGCACAATGCCGACTTGAGTACAAGAAGACTGACTCTTCTTACTGTCTATGTTTTGAACCATTCCTGTTACACTAGTTATAGATTCCGATGCTTCACTCCAGGTTTACTGTATCCCATGGACCTTCTTATTGACGATGAAACACAGAAATTGCATCGGAATGAAATAGAAAAGGCACAATGCCGACTTAAGTACAAGAAGTCTGACTCTTCTTACTGTCTATGTTTTGAACCATTCCTGTGACGCTAGTGACAGATTCCGATGCTTCACTTAGGGTTTACTGTATCCCTCTGACCTTCTTATTGGCGCTGAAACACAGAAATTGCATCGGAATCAAATAGAAAAGGCACAATGTTGACTTAAGTACAAGAAGACTGACTCTTCCTACTGCCTATATTTGAACCATTCCTGTGACACTAGTTATAGATTCCGACGCTTCATTTCAGGTTTACTGTATCCCTCTGACCTTCTTATTGACCATAAATCACAGAAATTGCATCGGAATTAAATGCAAAAGGCACAATGCCGACTTATGTACAAGAAGACTGACTCTTCGTACTGACTATGTTTTGAATCATTCCTGTGACACTAGTTATAGAATCCGATGCTTCACTTCAGATTTACTGTATCCCTTGGACCTTATTATTGACGATGTAACACAGAAATTGCATCAGAATTAAATACAAAAGGCACAATGCCGACTTAAGGACAAGAAGACTGACCCTTCTTACTGTCTATGTGTGAACCGTTCCTGTGACACTAGTTATAGATTCCGATGGTTAACTTCAGTTTTACTGTATCCCTCTGACCTTTTTATTGACGATGAAACACAGAAATTGCATCGGAATTATATACAAAAGGCACAATGCCGACTTAAGCACAAGAAGACTGACTCTTCGTACTGACTATGTTTCGAACCATTCCTGTGACACTAGTTATAGATTCCGATGATTCACGTCAGGTTCACTGTATCCCTTGGACCTTCTTATTGAAGATGAAACACAGAAATTGCATCGGAATTAAATAGAAAAGGCACAATGCCGGCTTAAGTACATGTAGACTGACTCTTCTTGCTGACTATGTTTGGAACCATTCCTGTGACACTAGTTATAGATTCCGATGCTTCACTTTAGGTTTTCTGTATCCCTCTGACATTCGTATTGACAATGAAACACAGATATTGCATCGGAATGAAATAGAAAAGGCACAATGCCGACTTAAGTACAAGAAGACTAACTCTCCTAGCTGACAAAGTTTTGAACCATTCCTGTGACACTAGTTATAGATACCGATGCTTCACTTCAGGTTTACTGTATCCCTCTGACCATCTTATTGACGATGGAACACAGAAATAGCATTGGAGTTAAATTGAAAAGGAACAATGCCGACTGAAGTACAAGAAGACTGACTCTTCCTACTGCCTATATTTGAACCAATCCTGTGACACTAGTTACTGATTCCGACGCTTCACTTCAGGTTTACTGTATCCCTCTGACCTTCTTATTGACCATAAAACACAGATATTGCATCGGAATTAAATGCAAAAGGCACAATGCCGACTTAAATACAAGAAGACTGACTCTTCGTACTGACTATGTTTGAATCATTACTGTGACACTATTTATAGAATCCGATGCTTCACTTCAGATTTACTGTATCCCTTGGACCTTATTATTGACGATGTAACACAGAAATTGCATCGGAATTAAATACAAAAGGCACAATGATGACTTAAGAACAAGAAGACTGACCCTTCTTACTGTCTATGTTTGAACCGTTCCCGTGACACTAGTTATGGATCCCGATGCTTTACTTCAGGTTTACTGTATCCCTCTGACCTTTTTATTGCCGATGAAACACAGAAATTGCATCGGAATAATATACAAAAGGCACAATGCCGACTTAAGCACAAGAAGACTGACTCTTCGTACTGACTATGTTTCGAACCATTCCTGTGACACTAGTTATAGATTCCGATGATTCACGTCAGGTTTACTGTATCCCTTGGACCTTCTTATTGACGATGAAACACAGAAATTGCATCGGAATTAAATTGAAAAGGCACAATGCCGACTTAAGTACAAGAAGACTGACTCTTCCTACTGTCTATGTTATGAACCATTCCTATGACACTAGTTATAGATTCCGATGCTTCACTCCAGGTTTACCGTATCCCTTGGACGTTCTTATTGACGATGAAACAGAGGAATTGCATCGGAAATAAATAGAAAAGGCACATTGCCGACTTAAGTGCAAGAAGACTGACTCTTCTTTTTGACTATGTTTGGAACCATTCGCGTGACACTAGTTATAGATTCCGATGCTTCACTTCAGGTTTACTGTATCCCTCTGAGTTTCTTATTGACGATGAAACACAGATATTGCATCGTAATTAAATAGAAATGGCACAATGCCGACTTAAGTACAAGAAGACTGACTCTTCTTACTGTCTATGTTTTGAACCATTCCTGTTACACTAGTTATAGATTCTGATGCTTCACTCCAGGTTTACTGTATCCTATGGACCTTCTTATTGACGATGAAACACAGAAATTGCATCGGAATTAAATAGAAAACGCACAATGCCGACTTAAGTACAAGAAGACTGACTCTTCTTACTGTCTATGTTTTGAACCATTCCTCTGGTGCTAGTTACAGATTCCGGTGCTTCACTTAAGGTTTACTGTATCCCTCTGACCTTCTTATTGCCGCTGAAACACAGATATTGCACCGGAATCAAATTGAAAATGCACAATGCCGACTTAAGTACAAGAAGACTGACTCTTCCTACTGCCTATATTTGAACCATTCCTGTGACACTAGTTATAGATTCCGACGCTTCACTTCAGGTTTACTGTATCCCTCTGACCTTCTTATTGACCATAAAACACAGAAATTGCATCGGAATTAAATGCAAAAGGCACATTGCCGACTTAAGTGCAAGAAGACTGACTCTTCTTTTTGACTATGTTTTGAACCATTCCTGTGGCACTAGTTATAGAATCCGATGCTTCACTTCAGATTTACTCTATCCCTTGGACCTTATTATTGACGATGTTACACAGAAATTGCATCGGAATTAAATATAAAAGGCACAATGCCGACTTAAGAACAAGAAGACTGACCCTTCTTACTGTCTATGTTTGAACCGTTCCTGTGACACTAGTTATAGATTCCGATGCTGCACTTCAGGTTTACTGTATCCCTCTGACCTTTTTATTGACGATGAAACACAGAAATTGCATCGGAATTATATACAATAGCACAATGCCGACTTAAGCACAAGAAGACTGACACTTCGTACTGACTATGTTTTGAACCATTCCTGTGACACTAGTTATAGATTCCGATGATTCACGTCAGGTTTACTGTATCCCTTGGACCTTCTTATTGACGATGAAACACAGAAATTGCATCGGAATTAAATCGAAAAGGCACAATGCCGGCTTAAGTACATGAGGACTGACACTTCGTACTGACTATGTTTGAACCATTGCTGTGACACTAGTTATAGATTCCGATGATTCACGTCAGGTTCACTGTATCCCTTGGACCTTCTTATTGATGATGAAACACAGAAATTGCATCGGAATTAAATAGAAAAGGCACAATGCCGGCTTAAGTACATGAAGACTGACTCTTCTTACTGACTGTGTTTGGAACCATTCCTGTGACACTAGTTACAGATTCCGATGCTTCACTTCAGGTTTACTGTATCCCTCTGACATTCTTATAGACGATCAAACACAGATATTGCATCGGAATGGAATAGAAAAGGCACAATGTTGACTTAACTACAAGAAGAGTGACTCTCCTTGCTGACTATGTTTTGAACCATTCCTGTGACACTAGTTATAGATTCCGATGCTTCACTTCAGGTTTACTGTATCCCTCTGACCTTCTTAATGACGATGAAACTTAGAAATTGCATCGGAATTAAATAGAAATGGCACAATGCCGACTTAAGTACAAGAACACTGACTCTTCTTACTGTCTATGTATTGAACCATTCCTGTTACACTAGTTATAGATTCCGATACTTCACTCCAGGTTTACCGTATCCCATGGACCCTCTTATTGACGATGAAAGACAGAAATTGCATCGGAATTAAATAGAAAAGGCACAATGCCGACTTCAGTACAAGAAGTCTGACTCTTCTTACTGTCTATGATTTGAACCATTCCTGTGACGCTAGTTACAGATTCCGATGCTTCACTTAAGGTTTACTGTATCCCTCTGACCTTCTTATTGGCGCTGAAACACAGAAATTGCATCGGAATCAAATAGAAAAGGCACAATGCCGACTTAAGTACAAGAAGACTGACTCTTCCTACTGCCTATATTTGAACAATTCCTGTGACACTAGTTATAGATTCCGACGCTTCACTTCAGGTTTACTGTATCCCTCTGACCTTCTTATTGACCATAAAACACAGAAATTGCATCGGAATTAAATGCAAAAGGCACAATGCCGACTTAAGTACAAGAAGACTGACTCTTCGTACTGACTATGTTTTGAATCATTCCTGTGACACTAGTTATAGAATCCGATGCTTCACTTCAGATTTACTGTATCCCTTGGACCTTATTATTGACGATGTAACACAGAAATTGCATCGGAACTAAATACAAAAGGCACAATGCCGACTTAAGAACAAGAAGACTGACCCTTCTTTCTGTCTATGTTTGAACCGTTCCTGTGACACTAGTTACAGATTCCGACGATTCACGTCAGGTTTGGTGTATCCCTTGGACCTTCTTATTGACGTTGAAACACAGAAATTGCATCGGAATTAAATAGAAAGGGCACAATGCCGGCTTAAGTACATGTAGACTGACTCTTCTTGCTGACTATGTTTGGAACCATTCCTGTGACACTAGTTATAGATTCCGATGCTTCACTTCAGGTTTTCTGTATCCCTCTGACATTCTTATTGACAATGAAACACAGATATTGCATCGGAATGAAATAGAAAAGGCACAATGCCGACTTAAGTACAAGAAGACTAACTCTCCTTGCTGAGTAAGTTTTGAACCATTCCTGTGACACTAGTTATAGATTCCGATGCTTCACTTCAGGTTTACTGTATCCCTCTGACCTTCTTATTGACCATAAAACACAGAAATTGCATCGGAATTAAATGCAAAAGGCACAATGCCGACTTATGTACAAGAAGACTGACTCTTCGTACTGACTATGTTTTGAATCATTCCTGTGACACTAGTTATAGAATCCGACGCTTCACTTCAGATTTACTGTATCCCTTGGACCTTATAATTGACGATGTAACACAGAAATTGCATCAGAATTAAATACAAAAGGCACAATGCCGACTTAAGGACAAGAAGACTGACCCTTCTTACTGTCAATGTGTGAACCGTTCCTGTGACACTAGTTATAGATTCCGATGGTTAACTTCAGATTTACTGTATCCCTCTGACCTTTGTATTGACGATGAAACACAGAAATTGCATCGGAATTATATACAAAAGGCACAATGCCGACTTAAGCACAAGAAGACTGACTCTTCGTACTGACTATGTTTCGAACCATTCCTGTGACACTATTTATAGATTCCGATGATTCACGTCAGGTTCACTGTATCCCTTGGACCTTCTTATTGACGATGAAACACAGAAATTGCATCGGAATTAAATAGAAAAGGCACAATGCCGGCTTAAGTACATGTAGACTGACTCTTCTTGCTGACTATGTTTGGAACCATTCCTGTGACACTAGTTATAGATACCGATGCTTCACTTTAGGTTTTCTGTATCCCTCTGACATTCGTATTGACAATGAAACACAGATATTGCATCGGAATGAAATAGAAAAGGCACAATGCCGACTTAAGTACAAGAAGACTAACTCTCCTAGCTGACTAAGTTTTGAACCATTCCTGTGACACTAGTTATAGATACCGATGCTTCACTTCAGGTTTACTGTATCCCTCTGACCATCTTATTGACGATGGAACACAGAAATAGCATCGGAGTTAAATTGAAAAGGAACAATGCCGACTGAAGTACAAGAAGACTGACTCTTCCTACTGCCTATATTTGAACCAATCCTGTGACACTAGTTATAGATTCCGACGCTTCACTTCAGGTTTACTGTATCCCTCTGACCTTCTTATTGACCATAAAACACAGATATTGCATCGGAATTAAATGCAAAAGGCACAATGCCGACTTAAATACAAGAAGACTGACTCTTCGTACTGACTATGTTTGAATCATTACTGTGACACTATTTATAGAATCGGATGCTTCACTTCAGATTTACTGTATCCCTTGGACCTTATTATTGACGATGTAACACAGAAATTGCATCGGAATTAAATACAAAAGGCACAATGATGACTTAAGAACAAGAAGACTGACCCTTCTTACTGTCTATGTTTGAACCGTTCCCGTGACACTAGTTATGGATCCCGATGCTTCACTTCAGGTTTACTGTATCCCTCTGACCTTTTTATTGCCGATGAAACACAGAAATTGCATCGGAATAATATACAAAAGGCACAATGCCGACTTAAGCACAAGAAGACTGACTCTTCGTACTGACCATGTTTCGAACCATTCCTGTGACACTAGTTATAGATTCCGATGATTCACGTCAGGTTTACTGTATCCCTTGGACCTTCTTATTGACGATGAAACACAGAAATTGCATCTGAATTAAATAGAAAAGGCACAATGCCAGCTTAAGTACATGTAGACGGACGCTTCTTGTTGACTATGTTTGGAACCATTCCTGTGACACTAGTTATAGATTCCGATGCTTCACTTCAGGTTTTCTGTTTACCTCTGACCTTCGTATTGACAATGAAACACAGATATTGCATCGGAATGAAATAGAAAAGGCACAATGCCGACTTAAGTAAAAGAAGACTAACTCTCCTTGCTGACTATGTTTTGAACCATTCCTGTGAGACTAGTTATAGATTCCGATGATTCACGTCAGGTTTACTGTATCCCTCTGACCTTCGTATTGACAATCAAACACAGATATTGCATCAGAATGGAATAGAAAAGGCACAATGTTCACTTAAGTACAAGAAGGCTGACTCTCCTTGCTGACTATGTTTTGAACCATTCCTGTGACACTAGATATAGATTCCGTTGCTTCACTTCAGGTTTACTGTATCCCTCTGACCTTCTTAATGACGATGAAACTTAGAAAAAATGCATCGGAATTAAATTGAAAAGGCACAATGAAGACTTAAGTACAAGAAGACTGACTCTTCCTACTGTCTATGTTATGAACCATTCCTATGACACTAGTTATAGATTCCGATGCTTCTCTCCAGGTTTACTGTATCCCTTGGACGTTCTTATTGACGATGAAACAGAGGAATTGCATCGGAAATAAATAGAAAAGGCACATTGCCGACTTAAGTGCAAGAAGACTGACTCTTCTTTTTGACTATGTTTGGAACCATTCGCGTGACACTAGTTATAGATTCCGATGCTTCACTTCAGGTTTACTGTATCCCTCTGAGTTTCTTATTGACGATGAAACACAGATATTGCATCGTAATTAAATAGAAATGGCACGATGCCGACTTAAGTACAAGAAGACTGACTCTTCTTACTGTCTATGTTTTGAACCATTCCTGTTACACTAGTTATAGATTCCGACGCTTCACTTCAGGTTTACTGTATCCCTCTGACATTCTTATTGACGGTCAAACACAGATATTGCATCGGAATGGAATAGAAAAGGCACAATGTTGACTTAACTACAAGAAGAGTGACTCTCCTTGCTGACTATGTTTTGAACCATTCCTGTGACACTAGTTATAGATTCCGATGCTTCACTTCATTTTTACTGTATCCCTCTGACCTTCTTAATGACGATGAAACTTAGAAATTGCATCGGAATTAAATAGAAATGGCACAATGCCGACTTCAGTACAAGAAGTCTGACTCTTCTTACTGTCTATGTTTTGAACCATTCCTGTGACGCTAGTTACAGATTCCGATGCTTCACATAAGATTTACTGTATCCCTCTGACCTTCTAATTGGCGCTGAAACACAGAAATTGCATCGGAATCAAATAGAAAAGGCACAATGCCGACTTAAGTACAAGAAGACTGACTCTTCCTACTGCCTATATTTGAACAATTCCTGTGACACTAGTTATAGATTCCGACGCTTCACTTCAGGTTTACTGTATCCCTCTGACCTTCTTATTGACCATAAAACACAGAAATTGCATCGGAATTAAGTGCAAAAAACACAATGCCGACTTAAGTACAAGAAGACTGACTCTTCGTACTGACTATGTTTTGAATCATTCCTGTGACACTAGTTATAGAATCCGATGCTTCACTTCAGATTTACTGTATCCCTTGGACCTTATTATTGACGATGTAACACAGAAATTGCATCGGAATTAAATACAAAAGGCACAATGCCGACTTAAGAACAAGAAGACTGACCCTTCTTTCTGTCTATGTTTGAACCGTTCCTGTGACACTAGTTACAGATTCCGACGATTCACGTCAGGTTTGGTGTATCCCTTGGACCTTCTTATTGACGTTGAAACACAGAAATTGCATCGGAATTAAATAGAAAGGGCACAATGCCGGCTTAAGTACATGTAGACTGACTCTTCTTGCTGACTATGTTTGGAACCATTCCTGTGACACTAGTTATAGATTCCGATGCTTCACTTCAGGTTTTCTGTATCCCTCTGACATTCTTATTGACAATGAAACACAGATATTGCATCGGAATGAAATAGAAAAGGCACAATGCCGACTTAAGTACAAGAAGACTAACTCTCCTTGCTGAGTAAGTTTTGAACCATTCCTGTGACACTAGTTATAGATTCCGATGCTTCACTTCAGGTTTACTGTATCCCTCTGACCTTCTTAATGACGATGAAACTTAGAAAAAATGCATCGGAATTAAATTGAAAAGGCACAATGCCGACTTAAGTACAAGAAGACTGACACTTCGTACTGACTATGTTCTGAACCATTCCTGTGACACTAGTTATAGATTCCGATGATTCACGTCAGGCTTACTGTATCCCTTGGACCTTCTTATTGACGATGAAACACAGAAATTGCATCGGAATTAAATAGAAAAGGCACAATAATGGCTTAAGTACATGAAGACTGACTCTTCTTACTGACTATGTTTGGAACCATTCCTGTGACACTAGTTATAGATTCCGATGCTTCACTTCAGGTTTACTGTATCCCTCTGACATTCTTATTGACGATCAAACACAGATATTGCATCGAAATGGAATAGAAGAGGCACAATGTTGACTTAACTACAAGAAGACTGACTCTCCTTGCTGACTATGATTTTAACCATTCCTGTGACACTAGTTATAGATTCCGATGCTTCACTTCAGGTTTACTGTATCCCCCTGACCTTCTTAATGACGATGAAACTTAGAAATTGCGTCGGAATTAAATAGAAATGGCACAATGCCGACTTGAGTACAAGAAGACTGACTCTTCTTACTGTCTATGTTTTGAACCATTCCTGTTACACTAGTTATAGATTCCGATGCTTCACTCCAGGTTTACTGTATCCCATGGACCTTCGTATTGACGATGAAACACAGAAATTGCATCGGAATGAAATAGAAAAGGCACAATGCCGACTTAAGTACAAGAAGTCTGACTCTTCTTACTGTCTATGTTTTGAACCTTTCCTGTGACGCTAGTGACAGATTCCGATGCTTCACTTAGGGTTTTCTGTATCCCTCTGACCTTCTTATTGGCGCTGAAACACAGAAATTGCATCGGAAACAAATAGAAAAGGCACAATGTTGACTTAAGTACAAGAAGACTGACTCTTCCTACTGCCTATATTTGAACCATTCCTGTGACACTAGTTATAGATTCCGACGCTTCAATTCAGGTTTACTGTATCCCTCTGACCTTCTTATTGACCATAAAACACAGAAATTGCATCGGAATTAAATGCGAAAGGCACAATGCCGACTTATGTACAAGAAGACTGACCCTTCTTACTGTCTATGTGTGAACCGTTCCTGTGACACTAGTTATAGATTCCGATGGTTAACTTCAGTTTTACTGTATCCCTCTGACCTTTTTATTGACGATGAAACACAGAAATTGCATCGGAATTATATACAAAAGGCACAATGCCGACTTAAGCACAAGAAGACTGACTCTTCGTACTGACTATGTTTCGAACCATTCCTGTGACACTAGTTATAGATTCCGATGATTCACGTCAGGTTCACTGTATCCCTTGGACTTTCTTATTGACGATGAAACACAGAAATTGCATCGGAATTAAATAGAAAAGGCACAATGCCGGCTTAAGTACATGTAGACTGACTCTTCTTGCTGACTATGTTTGGAACCATTCCTGTGACACTAGTTATAGATTCCGATGCTTCACTTTAGGTTTTCTGTATCCCTCTGACATTCGTATTGACAATGAAACACATATATTACATCGGAATGAAATAGAAAAGGCACAATGCCGACTTAAGTACAAGAAGACTAACTCTCCTAGCTGACTAAGTTTTGAACCATTCCTGTGACACTAGTTATAGATACCGATGCTTCACTTCAGGTTTACTGTATCCCTCTGACCATCTTATTGACGATGGAACACAGAAATAGCATCGGAGTTAAATTGAAAAGGAACAATGCCGACTGAAGTACAAGAAGACTGACTCTTCCTACTGCCTATATTTGAACCAATCCTGTGACACTAGTTATAGATTCCGACGCTTCACTTCAGGTTTACTGTATCCCTCTGACCTTCTTATTGACCATAAAACACAGATATTGCATCGGAATTAAATGCAAAAGGCACAATGCCGACTTAAATACAAGAAGACTGACTCTTCGTACTGACTATGTTTGAATCATTACTGTGACACTATTTATAGAATCGGATGCTTCACTTCAGATTTACTGTATCCCTTGGACCTTATTATTGACGATGTAACACAGAAATTGCACGGAATTAAATACAAAAGGCTCAATGATGACTTATGAACAAGAAGACTGACCCTTCATACTGTCTATGTTTGAACCGTTCCCGTGACACTAGTTATGGATCCCGATGCTTCACTTCAGGTTTACTGTATCCCTCTGACCTTTTTATTGCCGATGAAACACAGAAATTGCATCGGAATAATATACAAAAGGCACAATGCCGACTTAAGCACAAGAAGACTGACTCTTCGTACTGACTATGTTTCGAACCATTCCTGTGACACTAGTTATAGATTCCGATGATTCACGTCAGGTTTACTGTATCCCTTGGACCTTCTTATTGACGATGAAACACAGAAATTGCATCGGAATTAAATAGAAAAGGCACAATGCCAGCTTAAGTACATGTAGACGGACGCTTCTTGTTGACTATGTTTGGAACCATTCCTGTGACACTAGTTATAGATTCCGATGCTTCACTTCAGGTTTTCTGTTTCCCTCTGACCTTCGTATTGACAATGAAACACAGATATTGCATCGGAATGAAATAGAAAAAGCACAATGCCGACTTAAGTAAAAGAAGACTAACTGTCCTTGCTGACTATGTTTTGAACCATTCCTGTGAGACTAGTTATAGATTCCGATGATTCACGTCAGGTTTACTGTATCCCTCTGACCTTCGTATTGACAATCAAACACAGATATTGCATCAGAATGGAATAGAAAAGGCACAATGTTCACTTAAGTACAAGAAGGCTGACTCTCCTTGCTGACTATGTTTTGAACCATTCCTGTGACACTAGATATAGATTCCGATGCTTCACTTCAGGTTTACTGTATCCCTCTGACCTTCTTAATGACGATGAAACTTAGAAAAAATGCATCGGAATTAAATTGAAAAGGCACAATGAAGACTTAAGTACAAGAAGACTGACTCTTCCTACTGTCTATGTTATGAACCATTCCTATGACACTAGTTATAGATTCCGATGCTTCACTCCAGGTTTACTGTATCCCTTGGACGTTCTTATTGACGATGAAACAGAGGAATTGCATCGGAAATAAATAGAAAAGGCACATTGCCGACTTAAGTGCAAGAAGACTGACCCTTCTTTTTGACTATGTTTGGAACCATTCGCGTGACACTAGTTATAGATTCCGATGCTTCACATCAGGTTTACTGTATCCCTCTGAGTTTCTTATTGACGATGAAACACAGATATTGCATCGTAATTAAATAGAAATGGCACAATGCCGACTTAAGTACAAGAAGACTGACTCTTCTTACTGTCTATGTTTTGAACCATTCCTGTTACACTAGTTACAGATTCCGACGCTTCACATCAGGTTTACTGTATCCCTCTGACCTTCTTATTGACCATAAAACACAGAAATTGCATCGGAATTAAATGCATAAGGCACATTGCCGACTTAAGTGCAAGAAGACTGACTCTACTTTTTGACTATGTTTGGAACCATTCCTGTGGCACTAGTTATAGAATCCGATGCTTCACTTCAGATTTACTCTATCCCTTGGACCTTATTATTGACGATGTTACACAGAAATTGCATCGGAATTAAATACAAAAGGCACAATGCCGACTTAAGAACAAGAAGACTGACCCTTCTTACTGTCTATGTTTGAACCGTTCCTGTGACACTAGTTATAGATTCCGATGCTGCACTTCAGGTTTACTGTATCCCTCTGACCTTTTTATTGACGATGAAACACAGAAATTGCATCGGAATTATATACAATAGCACAATGCCGACTTAAGCACAAGAAGACTGACACTTCGTACTGACTATGTTTTGAACCATTCCTGTGACACTAGTTATAGATTCCGATGATTCACGTCAGGTTTACTGTATCCCTTGGACCTTCTTATTGACGATGAAACACAGAAATTGCATCGGAATTAAATAGAAAAGGCACAATGCCGGCTTAAGTACATGAGGACTGACTCTTCTTACTGACTATGTTTGGAACCATTCCTGTGACACTAGTTATAGATTCCGATGCTTCACTTCAGGTTTACTGTATCCCTCTGACATTCGTATTGACGATCAAACACAGATATTGCATCGGAATGAAATAGAAAAGGCACAATGTTGACTTAACTACAAGAAGACCGACTCTCCTTGCTGACTATGTTTTGAACCATTCCTGTGACACTAGTTATAGATTCCGATGCTTCACTTCAGGTTTACTGTATCCCTCTGACCTTCTTAATGACGATGAAACTTAGAAATTGCATCGGAATTAAATAGAAATGGCACAAGGCCGACTTAAGTACAAGAAGACTGACTCTTCTTACTGTCTATGTTTTGAACCATTCCTGTTACACTAGTTATAGATTCCGATGCTTCACTCCAAGTTTACTGTATCTCATGGACCTTCTTATTGACGATGAAACACAGAAATTGCAGCGGAATTAAATAGAAAAGGCACAATGCCGGCTTAAGTACATGTAGACTGACTCTTCCTGGTGACTATGTTTGGAACCATTCCCGTGACACTAGTTATAGATTCCGATGCTTCACTTCAGGTTTTCTGTATCCCTCTGACCTTCTTATTGACGATGCAACACAGATATTGCATCGGAATGAAATAGAAAAGGCACAATGCCGACTTAAGCACAAGAAGACAGACTCTCCTTGCTGACTATGTTTTGAACCATTCCTGTGACACTAGTTACAGATTCCGATGTTTCACTTCAGGTTTACTGTATCCCTCTGACCTTCTGGTTGACGATGAAACACAGAAATTGCATCGGAATTAAATGCAAAAGGCACAATGCCGACTTAAGTACATGAAGACTGACTCTTCTTACTGACTATGTTTGGAACCATTCCTCTGACACTAGTTATAGATTCCGATGCTTCACTTCAGGTTTACTGTATCCCTTGGACCTTCTTATTAACGATGAAACACAGAAATTGCATCGGAATTAAATAGAAAAAGCACAATGCCGACTTAAGTACTAGAAGACTGACTCTTCTTACTGTCTATGTTTTGAACCATTCCTGTGACGCTAGTTACAGATTCCGATGCTTCACTTAAGGTTTACTGTATCCCTCTGACCTTCTTGTTGACGATGAAACACAGAAATTGCATCGGAATGAAATAGAAACGGCACAATGCCAACTTACGTACAAGAAAACTGACTCTTCCTACTGTCTATGTTTTGAACCATTCCTGTGACACTAGTTATAGATTCCGATGATTCACGTCTGGTTGACTTTATCCCTTGGACCTTCTTATTGACGATGAAACACAGAAATTGCATCGGAATTAAATAGAAAAGGCACAATGCCGACTTAAGTACATGAAGACTGACTCTTCTTACTGACTATGTTTGGAACCATTCCTGTGACACTAGTTATGGATTCCGATTCCTCACTTCAGGTTTACTGTATCCCTCCGAATTTCTTATTGTCGATGAAACACTAATATTGCATCGGAATGAAATAGAAAAGGCACAATGCTGACTTAAACGCAAGAAACTGACTCTTCTTGCTGACTATGTTTGAACCATTCCTGTGACACTAGTTATAGATTCCGATGCTTCACTTCAGGTTTACTGTATCCCTCTGACCTTGTTATTGACGATGAAACACAGAAATAGCATCGGAATTAGATACAAAAGGCACAATGCCGACTTAAGTACTAGAAGACTGACTCTTCGTACTGACTATGTTTTGAACTATTCCTGTGACACTTGTTATAGATTCCGATGCTTCATTTCAGGTTTACTGTAACCCTTGGATCTTCTTATTGACGATGAAACACAGATAGTGCATCGGAGTTAAATACAAAAGGCACAATGCCGACTTAAGTACAAGAAGACTGACTCTTCTTACTGACTGTTTTGAACCATTCCTGTGACAATAGTTAGAGATTCCGATGCTTCACTTCAGGTTTGCTGTATCCCTCTGTCCTTCTTATTGACGATGAAACAAAGATATTGCATCGTAAGTAAATACAAAAGGCACAATGCCGACTTAAGTACAAGAAGACTGACTCTTCTTACTGACTATGTTTGGAACCATTCCTGTGAGACTAGTTATAGATTCCGATGCTTCACTTCTGGTTTACGGTAGCCCTGTGACCTTCTTTTTGACAATGAAACACAGAAATTGCATCGGAATTAAATAGAAACTCCATAATGCCGACTTAAGTACAAGAAGACTGACTCTTTCTACTGTCAATGTTTGAACCATTCCTGTGACACTAGTTATAGATTCCGATGCTTCACCTCAGATTTACTGTATCACTTGGACCTTCTTATTGAAGACGAAACACAGAAATTGCATCGGAATTAAATACAAAAGGCACAATGTCGACTAAAGTACAAGAAGACTGACCCTTCTTACTGTCAATGTTTTGAACCATTCCAGTGACATTAGTTACAGATTCCGATGCTTCACTTCAGGTTTACTGTATCCCTCTGACCTTCTTATTGACGATGAAACACACAAATTGCATCGGAATTAGATACAAAAGGCACAATGCCGACTTAAGTACAAGAAGACTGACTCTTCGTACTGACTATGTTTTGAACTATTCCTGTGACACTAGTTATAGATTCCGATGATTCACTTCAGTTGTACTGTATCCCTAGGACCTTCTTATTGTCGATGAAACACAGATATTGCATCGGAATTAAATAGAAAAGGCACAATGCCGACTTACGTACAAGAAGACTGACTCTTCTTAATGACTATGTTTTGAACCAATCCTGTGACACTAGTTATTGATTCCGATGCTTCACTGCAGATTCATTCTATCCCTCTGACCTTCTTATTGACGATGAAACAGAGAAATTGCATCGGAAATAAATTGAAAAGGCACAATGCCGACTTATGTACAAGAAGAGTAACTCTTCTTACTGTCTATGTTTGAACCATTCCTGTGACACTAGTTATAGGTTCCGATGCTTCACTCCTGGTTTACTGTATCCCTTTGATATTCATTTTGACGATGAAACACAGAAATTGCATCGGGATTAAATAGAAAAGGCACAATGCCGTCTTAAGTACAAGAAGACTGACTCTTCTTACTCACTATGTTTTGAACCATTCCTGTGACGCTAGTTACAGATTCCGATGCTTCACGTCAGGTTTACTGTATACCTCTGACCTTCTTATTGACGATGAAACACAGAAATTGCATCGGAATTAAATAGAAGAGGCACAATGCCGACTTAAGTACAAGAAGACTGACTCATCCTACTGTCTATGTTTTGAACCATTCCTATGACACTAGTTATAGATTCCGATGCTTCACTTCAGGTTTACTGTATCCCTTGGACGTTCTTATTGACGAGAAAACACAGAAATTGCATCGGAATTAAATACAAAACGCACAATGCCGACTTAAGTACAAGAAGTCTGACTCTTCGTACTGACTATGTTTTGAACTATTCCTGTGACCCTAGTTATAGATTCCGATGATTCACTTCAGGTGTACTGTATCCCTAGGACCTTCTTATTGACGAAGAAACACAGATATTGCATCAGAATGAAATAGAAAGGCACAATGCCGACTTAAGTACAAGAAGACTGACTCTTCTTACTCACTATGTTTGGAACCATTCCTGTGACACTAGTTATAGATTCCGATGCTTCACTTCAGGTTAACTGTATCCTTCTGACCTTCTTATTGACGATCAAACACAGATATTGCATCGGAATTAAATAGAAAAGGCACTATGCCGACTTAAGTACAAGAAGACTGACTCTTCTTACTGACTATGTTTTGAACCATTCCTGTGACACTAGTTATTGATTCCGATGCTTCACTTCAGGTTTACTGTATCCCTTGCACCTTGTTATTGACGAAGAAACACAGAAATTGCATCGGAAATAAATACAAAAAGCACGATGCCGACTTAAGTGCATGTAGAATGAATCTCCCTGCTGTCTATGTTTTGAACCATTCCAGTGACACTTGTTATAGATTCCGATGCTTCATTTCAGGTTTACTGTATCACATGGATTTTCTTATTGACGATGAAACACAGATAGTGCATCGGAGTTAAATACAAAAGGCACAATGCCAACTTAAGTACAAGAAGACTGACTCTTCCTACTGTCTATGTTTGAACCATTCCTGTGAGACTAGTTATAGATTCCGATGCATCACTTCAGGTTTACTGTATCCGTCTGACCTTCTTTTTGATGATGAAACACAGAAATTGCATCGGAATTAAATAGAAAAGGCACAATGCCGACTTAAGTACAAGAAGACTGACTCTTCTTACTGTCAATGATTTGAACCATTCCTGAGACACTTGTTATAGATTCCGATGCTTCACATCAGATTTACTGTATCCCTTGGACCTTCTTATTGTCGATGAAATACAGAAATTGCATCGGAATTAAATACAAAAGGCACAATGCCGACTTAAGTACAAGAAGACTGACTCATCTTACTGTCAATGATTGGAACCAATCCTGTGACACTAGTTACAGATTCCGATGCTTCACTTCAGGTTAACTGTATCCCTCTGACCTACTTATTGACGATGAAACACAGAAATTGCATCGGAAATAAATACAAAAGGCACTATGCCGACTTAAGAACATGTAGAATGAATCTTCCTACTGTCTATGTTTTGAACCATTCCTGTGAGACTAGTTATAGATTCCGATGCATCACTTCAGGTTTACTGTATCCGTCTGACCTTCTTTTTGATGATGAAACACAGATAGTGCATCGGAGTTAAATACGAAAGGCACAATACCGACTTAAGTACAAGAAGACTGGCTCTTCTTACTGACTGTTTTGAACCATTCCTGTGACACTAGTTATAGATTCCGATGCTTCACTTCAGGTTTGCTGTATCCCTCTGACCTTCTTATTGACGATGAAACTCAGAAATTGCATCGGAATTAAATACAAAAGGCACAATGCCGACTTAAGTACAAGAAGACTGATTCTTCTTTTTGTCTATGTTTTGAACCATTCATGTGACTCTAGTTATAGATTCCGATGCTTTACTTCAGGTTTACTGTATCCCTTGGACCTTCTTATTGACGACGAAACACAGAAATTGCATCGGAATTAAATACAAAAGGCACAATGCCGACTTAAGTACAAGAAGACTGACCCTTCTTACCGTCTATGTTTTGAACCATTCCTGTGACACTAGTTATAGATTCCGCTGCTTCACTTCAGGTTTACTGTATCCCTCTGACCTTCTAATTGACGATGAAACACAGATATTGCGTCGGAATTAGATACAAAAGGCACAATGAAGACTTAAGTACAAGAAGGCTGGCTCTTCGTACTGTCTATGTTTTAAACCATTCCTGTGACACTTGTTATGGATTCCGATGCTTCATTTCAGGTTTACTGTAACTCTTAGATCTTCTTATTGACGATGAAACACAGATAGTGCATCGGAGTTAAATACGAAAGGCACAATACCGACTTAAGTACAAGAAGACTGGCTCTTCTTACTGACTGTTTTGAACCATTCCTGTGACACTAGTTATAAATTCCGATGCTTCACTTCAGGTTTGCTGTATCCCTCTGACCTTCTTATTGACGATGAAACTCAGAAATTGCATCGGAATTAAATACAAAAGGCACAATGCCGACTTAAGTACAAGAAGACTGATTCTTCTTTTTGTCTATGTTTTGAACCATTCATGTGACTCTAGTTATAGATTCCGATGCTTTACTTCAGGTTTACTGTATCCCTTGGACCTTCTTATTGACGACGAAACACAGAAATTGCATCGGAATTAAATACAAAAGGCACAATGCCGACTTAAGTACAAGAAGACTGACCCTTCTTACCGTCTATGTTTTGAACCATTCCTGTGACACTAGTTATAGATTCCGATGCTTCACTTCAGGTTTACTGTATCCCTTGGACCTTCTTATTGACGACGAAACACAGAAATGGCATCGTAAGTAAATACAATAGGCACAATGCCGACTTAAGTACAAGATAACTGTCTGTTCCTACTGTCTATGTTTTGAACCATTCCTGTGACACTTGTTACAGATTCCGATGCTTCATTTCAGGTTTACTGTATCCCTTGGATCTTCTTATTGACGATGAAACACAGATAGTGCATCGGAGTAAAATACAATAGGCACAATGCCAACTTAAGTACAAGAAGATTGACTCTTCCAACTGTCTATGTTTTGAACCATTTATTTGAGACTAGTTACAGATTCCGATGCTTCACTTCTGGTTTACTGTATCCCTCTGACCTTCTTTTTGACGATGAAACACAGAAATTGCATCGGAATTAAATAGAAAATCCATAATGCCGACTTAAGTACAAGAAGACTGACTCTTCCTACTGTCAATGCTTTGAACCATACCTGTGACACTAGTTATAGATTCCGATGCTTCACCTCAGATTTACTGTATCACTTGGACCTTCTTATTGACGATGAAACACAGAAATTGCATCGGAATTAAATACAAAAGGCACAATGCCAACTTAGGTACAAGAAGACTGACTCTTCTTACTGACTGTTTTTAACCATTACTGTGACACTAGTTATAGATTCCGGTGCTTCACTTCAGGTTTACTGTATCCCTCTGACCTTCTTATTGACGACGAATCACTGAAATTGCATCGGAATTAAATACAAAAGGCACAATGTCGACTAAAGGACAAGAAGACTGACCCTTCTTACTGTCAATGTTTTGAACCATTCCTGTGACATTAGTTACAGATTCCGATGCTTCACTTCAGGTTTACTGTATCCCTCTGACCTTCTTATTGACGATGAAACACAGAAATTGCATCGGAATTAGATACAAAAGGCACAATGCTGACTTAAGTACAAGAAGACTGACTCTTCGTACTGACTATGTTTTGAACTATTCCTGTGACACTGGTTATAGATTCCGATTACTCACTTCAGGTGTACTGTATCCCTAGGACCTTCTTATTGACGATGTAACACAGAAATTATATCGGAATTAAATAGAAAAGGCACAATGCTGACTTAAGTACAAGAAGACTGACTCCTCTTACTGACTATGTTTGGAACTAGTCCTGTGACACTAGTTACAGATTCCGATGCTTCACTTCAGGTTTACTGGATCCCTCTGACTTTCTTATTGACGATGAAACACAGATATTGCATCGGAATTAAATAGAAAAGGCACAATGCCGACTTAAGTACAAGAAGACTGACTCTTCTTACTGACTATGTTCTGAACCATTCCTGTAACACTAGTTATAGATTCCGATGCTTCACTTCTGGTTTACTGTATCCCTCTGACCTTCTTATTGACGATGAAACACAGAAATTGCATCGGGATTAAATTGAAAAGGCACAATGCCGTCTTAAGTACAAGAAGACTGACTCTTCTTACTATCTATGTTTTGAACCATTCCTGTGACGCTAGTTACAGATTCCGATGCTTCACGTCAGGTTTACTGTATACCTCTGACCTTCTTATTGACGATGAAACACAGAAATTGCATCGGAATTAGATAAAAGAGGCACAATGCCGAGTTAAGTACAAGAAGACTGACTCTTCCTACTGTCTATGTTTTGAACCATTCCTGTGACACTAGTTATAGATTACGATGCTTCACTTCAGGTTTACTGTATCCCTTGGACGTTCTTATTGACGATGAAACACAGAAATTGCATCGGAATTTATACAAAAGGCACAATGCCGACTTAAGAACAAGAAGACTGACCCTTCTTACTGACTGTTTTTAACCATTCCTGTGACACTAGTTATAGATTCCGATGCTTCACTCTGACCTTCTTATTGACGACGAAACACAGAAATTGCATCGGTATTAAATACAAAAGGCACAATGTCGACTAAAGGACAAGAAGACTGACCCTTCTTACTGTCAATGTTTTGAACCATTCCTGTGACATTAGTTACAGATTCCGATGCTTCACTTCAGGTTTACTGTATCCCTCTGACCTTCTTATTGACGATGAAACACAGAAATTGCATCGGAATTAGATACAAAAGGCACAATGCCGACTTAAGTACAACAAGACTGACTCTTCGTACTGACTATGTTTTGAACTATTCCTGTGACACTAGTTATGGATTCCGATTATTCACTTCAGGTGTACTGTATCCCTAGGACCTTCTTATAGACGATGTAACACAGAAATTGTATCGGAATTAAATAGAAAAGGCACAATGCTGACTTAAGTACAAGAAGACTGACTCCTCTTACTGACTATGTTTGGAACCAGTCCTGTGACACTAGTTACAGATTCCGATGCTTCACTTCTGGTTTACTGTATCCCTCCGACCTTCTTATTGACGATGAAACACAGATATTGCATCGGAATTAAATAGAAAAGGCACAATGCCGACTTAAGTACACGAAGACTGACTCTTCTTACTGGCTATGTTCTGAACCATTCCTGTAACACTAGTTATAGATTCCGATGCTTCACTTCTGGTTTAATGTATCCCTCTGACCTTCTTATTGACGATGAAACACAGAAATTGCATCGGGATTAAATAGAAAAGGCACAATGCCGTCTTAAGTACAAGAAGACTGACTCCTCTTACTATCCATGCTTTGAACCATTCCTGTGACGCTAGTTACAGATTCCGATGCTTCACGTCAGGTTTACTGTATACCTCTGACCTTCTTATTGACGATGAAACACAGAAATTGCATCGGAATTAAATAAAAGAGGCACAATGCCGACTTAAGTACAAGAAGACTGACTCTTCCTACTGTCTATGTTTTGAACCATTCCTGTGACACTAGTTATAGATTACGATGCTTCACTTCAGGTTTACTGTATCCCTTGGACGTTCTTATTGACGATGAAACACAGAAATTGCATCGGAATTAAATAAAAAACGCACAATGCCGACTTAAGTACAAGAAGACTGACTCTTCGTACTGACTATGTTTTGAACTATTCCTGTGACACTAGTTATAGATTCCGATGATTCACTTCAGGTGTACTGTATCCCTAGGACCTTCTTATTGACGATGAAACACAGAAATTGCATCGGAATTAAATACAAAAGGCACAATGCCGACTTAAGTACAAGAAGACTGACTCTTCTTACTGACTATGTTTTGAACCATTCCTGTGACACTAGTTATAGATTCCGATGCTTCACTTCAGGTTTACTGTATCCCTTGGACGTTCTTATTGACGATGAAACACAGAAATTGCATCGGAATTAAATACAAAACGCACAATGCCGACTTAAGTACAAGAAGACTGACTCTTCTTACTGTCAATGATTTGAACCATTCCTGAGACACAAGTTATAGATTCCGATGCTTCACTTCAGATTTACTGTATCCCTTGGACCTTCTTATTGTCGATGAAACACAGAGATTGCGTCGGAATTAAATACAAAAGGCACAATGCCGACTTAAGTACAAGAAGACTGACTCTTCTTACTGACTGTTTTGAACCATTCCTGTGACACTAGTTATAGATTCCGATGCTTCACTTCAGGTTTGCTGTATCCCTCTGACCTCCTTTTTGACGATGAAACTCAGATATTGCATCGGAATTAAATACAAAAGGCACAATGCCGACTTAAGTACAAGAAGACTGACCTTTCTTACTGTCTGTGTTTTGAACCATTCCTGTGACACTAGTTATAGTTTCCGATTCTTCACTTCAGGTTTACTGTACCCTCTGACCTTCTTATTGACGATGAAACACAGAAATTGCATCGGAATTAGATACAAAAGGCACAATGCCGACTTACGTACAAGAAGACTGACTCTTCGTACTGACTATGTTTTGAACCATTCCTGTGACACTACTTATGGATTCCGATGATTCACTTCAGGTGTACTGTATCCCTCTGACCTTCTTATTGACGATGAAACACAGATATTGCATCGGAATTAAATAGAAAAGGCACAATGCCGACTTAAGTACAAGAAGACTGATTCTTCCTACTGACTATGCTTTGAACCATTCCTGTGACACTAGATATAGATTCCGATGCTTCACTTCAGGTTCACTGTATAACTCTGACCTTCATATTGACGATGAAGCAAAGAAATCGCATCGGAATTAAATAGAAAAGGCACAATGCCGACTTAAGTACAAGAAGACTGACTCTTCTTACTGTCTATGTTTTAACCACTCCTGGGACACTAGTTACGGATTCCGATGCTTCACTCCAGGTTTACTGTATTCCTTTGACCTTCTTTTTGACGATGAAACACAGAAATTGCATCGGAAATTTAATAGAAAAGGCACAATGCCGACTTAAGTACCGGAAGACTGACCCTTCTTACTATCTATGTTTTGAACCATTCCTGTGACGTTAGTTACAGATTCCGATGCTTCACTTCAGGTTTACTGTATTCATCTGACCTTCTTATTGACGATGAAACACAGAAATTGCATCGGAATTAAATAGAAATGGCACAATGCCGACTGAAGTACAAGAAGACTGTCTCTTCATACTGTCTAAGTTTTGAACCATTCCTGTGACGCTAGTTACAGATTCCGATGCTTCACTTCAGGGTTACTGTATCCCTTGGACCTTCTTATTGACGATGAAACACAGATATTGCATCGGAAATAAATACAAAAGGCACAATGCCGACATAAATACAAGAGGACTGACTTTTCTTACTGACTATGTTTTGAACCATTCCTATGACAATAGTTAGAGATTTCGATGCTTCACTTCAGGTTTACTGTATCCCTCTGACCTTCTTATTGACGATGAAACACTGTAGTTGCGTCGGAAATAAATTGAAAAGGGGATAATGCCGACTTAAGTACAAGAAGACTGACTCTTCTTACTGTCTATGTGTTGAACCATTCCTGTGACACTAGTTATAGATTCCGATGCTTCACTTCTGGTTTACTGTATCCCTTGGACCTTCGTATTGACGATGAAACACAGAAATTGCATCGGAATAAATACAAGAGGCACAATGCCAACTTAAGTACAAGAAGACTGACTCTTCTTACTGACAATGCTTTGAACCATTCCTGTGACACGAGTTAAAGATTCCGATGCTTGACTTCAGGTTTACTGTTTCCCTCTGACCTTCTTATTGACGATGAAACACAGAAATTGCATCGGAATTAGATACAAAAGGCACAATGCCGACTTAAGTACAAGAAGCCGACTCTTCTTCTGTCTACGTTTTGAACCATTCCTGTGACACTAGTTATAGATTCCGTTGCTTCACTTCAGGTTTACTGTATCCCTTGGACCTTCTTATTGACGACGAAACACAGAAATTGCATCGGAATTAAATAGAAAAGGCACAATGCCGACTTAAGGACAAGAAGACTGACTCATCTTACTGACTATGTTTGGAACCATTCCTGTGACACTAGTTACAGATTCCGGTGCTTCACTTCAGGTTTACTGTATCCCTCTGACCTTCTTATTGACGATGAAACACAGATATTGCATCGGAATTAAATAGAAAAGGCACAATGCCGACTTACGTACAAGAAGACTGACTCTTCTTAATGACTATGTTTTGAACCATTCCTGTGACACTAGTTATTGATTCCGATGCTTCACTGCAGATTCACTCTATCCCTCTGACCTTCTTATTGACGATGAAACAGAGAAATTGCATCGGAATTAAATTGAAAAGGCACAATGCCGACTTATGTACAAGAAGAGTGACTCTTCTTACTGTCTACGTTTGAACCATTCCTGTGACACTAGTTATAGATTCCGATGCTTCACTCCTGGTTTACTGTATCCCTTTGATATTAATTTTGACGATGAAACACAGAAATTGCATCGGGATAAAATAGAAAAGGCACAATGCCGTCTTAAGTACAAGAAGACTGACTCTTCTTACTAACTATGTTTTGAACCATTCCTGTGACGCTAGTTACAGATTGCGATGCTTCACGTCAGGTTTACTGTATCCCTAGGACCTTCTTATTGACGATGAAACACAGATATTGCATCAGAATGAAATAGAAAAGGCACAATGCCGACTTAAGTACGCGAAGACTGACTCTTCTTACTGACTATGTTTGGAACCATTCCTGTGACACTAGTTATAGATTCCGATGCTTCACTTCAGGTTTACTGTATCCCTCTGACCTTCTTATTGACGATCAAACACAGATATTGCATCGGAATTAAATAGAAAAGGCACTATGCCGACTTAAGTACAAGAAGACTGACTCTTCTTACTGACTATGTTTTGAACCATTCCTGTGACACTAGTTATTGATTCCGATGCTTCACTTCAGGTTTACTGTATCCCTTGCACATTCTTATTGACGAAGAAACACAGAAATTGCATCGGAAATAAATACAAAAGGCACGATGCCGACTTAAGTGCATGTAGAATGAATCTTCCTACTGTCTATGTTTTGAACCATTCCAGTGACACTTATTATAGATTCCGATGCTTCATTTCAGGTTTGCTGTATCACATGGATCTTCTTATTGACGATGAAACACAGAAATTGCATCGGAATTAAATACAAAACGCACAATGCCGACTTAAGTACAAGAAGACTGACTCTTCGTACTGACTATGTTTTGAACTATTCCTGTGACCCTAGTTATAGATTCCGATGATTCACTTCAGGTGTACTGTATCCCTAGGACCTTCTTATTGACGATGAAACACAGATATTGCATCAGAATGAAATAGAAAAGGCACAATGCCGACTTAAGTACAAGAAGACTGACCCTTCCTACTGTCTATGTTTGAACCATTCCTGTGAGACTAGTTATAGATTCCGATGCATCACTTCAGGTTTACTGATCCGTCTGACCTTCTTTTAGATGATGAAACACAGAAATTGCATCGGAATTAAATAGAAAAGGCACAATGCCGACTTAAGTACAAGATGACTGACTCTTCTTACTGTCAATGATTTGAACCATTCCTGAGACACTTGTTATAGATTCCGATGCTTCACCTCAGATTTACTGTATCCCTTGGACCTTCTTATTGTCGATGAAACACAGAAATTGCAGCGGAATTAAATACAAAAGGCACAATGCCGACTTAAGTACAAGAAGACTGACTCTTCTTACTGACTGTTTTGAACCATTCCTGTGATACTAGTTATAGATTCCGATGCTTCACTTCAGGTTTACTTTATCCCTCTGACCTTCTTATTGACGATGAAACTCAGATATTGCATCGGAATTAAATACAAAAGGCACAATGCCGACTTAAGTACAAGAAGACTGACCTTTCTTACTGTCTATGTTTTGACCATTCCTGTGACACTAGTTATAGATTCCGATTCTTCACTTCAGGTTTACTGTACCCTCTGACCATCTTATTGACGATGAAACACAGAAATTGCATCGGAATTAGATACAAAAGACACAATGCCGACTTACGTACAAGAAGACTGACTCTTCGTACTGACTATGCTTTGAACAATTCCTGTGACACTAGTTGTAGATTCTGATGCTTCACTTCAGGTTTACTGTATCCCTCTGATATTCTTATTGACGATGAAACACAGATATTGCATCGGAATTAAATACAAAAGGCACAATGCCGACTTAAGTATAAGAAGACTGACTCTTCTTAGTGACCATGCTTTGAACCATTCCTGTGATACTAGTTATGGATTCCGATGCTTCACTTCAGGTTTACTGTATCCCTCTGACTATGTTATTGACAATGAAACACAGAAATTGCATCGGCATTAAATAGAAAAGGCACAATGCCGACTTAAGTACATGAAGGCTGACTCTTCCTACGGTCTGTGTTTTGAACCATTCCTGTGACACTAGTTATAGATTCCGATGCTTCACTTCGGGTTTACTGTATCCCTCTGACCTTCTTATTGACGACGAAACACAGAATTTGCATCGGAATTAAATAGAAAAGGCACAATGCCGACTTAAGTACAAGAAAAATGACTCTTCTTACTGTCTATGTTTTGAACCATCCCTGTGACACTAGTTATAGATTCCGATGCTTCACTTCAGGTTTACTGTATCCCTTGGACCTTTTTATTGACAATGAAACACAGAAATGGCATCAAATTAAATACAAAATGCACAATGCTGACTTAAGTACAAGAAGGCTGTCTCTTCTAACTGACTGTTTTGAACCAGTCTTGTGACACTAGTTATAGATACCGATGCTTCACTTCAGGTTCACTGTATCCCTCTGTCCTTCTTATTGACGATGAAACACAGAAATTGCATCGGAATTAAATACAAAAGGCACAATGCCAACATAAGTACAAGAGGACTGTCTCTTCTTACTGACTATGTTTTGAACCATTCCTGTGACACTAGTTATAGATTCCGATGCTTCCCTTCAGGTTTACTGTATCTGTTGGACCTTCGTATTGACGATGGAACACAGAAATAGCATCGGAATTAAATACAAAAGGCACACTGCCGACTTAAGTACAAGAAGACTGACTCTTCTTACTGACCATGTTTTGAACCATTCCTGTGACACTAGTTATAGATTCCGATGCTTCACTTCAAGTTTACTGTATCCCTCTGACCTTCTTATTGACGATGAAACACAGATAGTGCATCGGAGGTAAATACAAAAGGCACAATGCCGACTTAAGTAGAAGAAGACTGATTCTTCCTACTGTCAATGTTTTGAACCATTCCTGTGAGACTAGTTATTGATTCCGATGCTTCACTTCAGGTTTACTGTATACCTCTGACCTCCTTTTTGACGATGAAATACAGAAATTGCATCGGAATTAATTTGAAAAGGCACAATGCCGACTTAAGTACAAGAAGACTGACTCATCTTACTGTCAATGATTGGAACCATTCCTGTGACACTAGTTATAGATTCCGATGCTTCACCTCAGATTTACCTAATCCCTTGGACCTTCTAATTGACGATGAAACACAGAAATTGCATCGGAATTAAATACAAAAGGCACAATGCCGACTTCAGTACAAGAAGACTGACTCTTCTTACTGACTATGTTTTGAACCATTCCTGTGACACTAGTTATAGATTCCGATGCTTCACTTCAGGTTTACTGTATCCCTTGGACCTTCTTATTGACGACGAAACACAGAAATTGCATCGGAATTAAATACAAAAGGCACAAGGCCGACTTAAGTACATGTAGAATGAATCTTACTACTGTCTATGTTTTGAACCATTCCTGTGACACTAGTTACAGATTCCGATGCTTCACTTCAGGTTAACTGTATCCCTCTGACCTACTTATTGACGATGAAACACAGAAATTGCATCGGAAATAAATACAAAAGGCACGATGCCGACTTAAGTACATGTAGAATGAATCTTCCTACTGTCTATGGTTTGAACCATTCCTGTGACACTTGTTATAGATTCCGATGCTTCATTTCAGGTTTACTGTATCCCTTGGACCTTCTTATTGCCGACGAAACACAGAAATTGCATCGGAATTAAATACAAAAGGCACAATACCGACTTAAGTACAAGAAGACTGACCCTTCTTACCGTCTATGTTTTGAACCATTCCTGTGACACTAGTTATAGATTCCGCTGCTTCACTTCAGGTTTACTGTATCCCTCTGACCTTCTAATTGACGATGAAACACAGATATTGCATCGGAATTAGATACAAAATGCACAATGCCGACTTAAGTACAAGAAGACTGACCCTTCTTATCGTCTATGTTTTGAACCATTCCTGTGACACTAGTTATAGATTCCGCTGCTTCACTTCAGGTTTACTGTATCCCTCTGACCTTCTAATTGACGATGAAACACAGATATTGCATCGGAATTAGATACAAAAGGCACAATGCCGACTTAAGTACAAGAAGGCTTGCTCTTCGTACTGACTATGTTTTGAACCATTCCTGTGACACTAGTTATAGATTCCGATGATTCACTTCAGGTGTACTGTATCCCTTGGACTTTCTTAATGACGATGAAACACAGAAATTGCATCGGAATTAAATAGAAAAGGCACAATGCCGACTTAACTACAAGAAGACTGACTCTTCTTACTGACTATGTTTGGAACCATTCCTGTGACACTAGTTATAGATTCCGATGCTTCACTTCAGGTTTACTGTATCCCTCTGTCCTTCATATTGACGATGAAACACATATATTGCATCGGATTTAAATAGAAAAGGCAATGTTTTGAACCATTCCTGTGACACTACTTATAGATTCCGATGCTTCACTTCAGGTTTACTGTATCCCTCTGACCTTCTTATTGACGATTAAACACAGAAATTGCATCGGAATTAAATACAAATTGCACAATGCCGACTTAAGTACAAGAAGACTGACTCTTCTTACTGACTGTTTTGAACTATTCCTGTGACACTAGTTATAGATTCCGATGCTTCACTTCAGGTTTGCTGTATCCCTCTGACCTTCTTATTGACGATGAATCTCAGATATTGCATCGGAATTAAATACAAAAGGCACAATGCCGACTTAAGTACAAGAAGACTGACCTTTCTTACTGTCTATGTTTTGAACCATTCCTGTGACACTAGTTATAGTTTCCGATTCTTCACTTCAGGTTTACTGTACCCTCTGACCTTCTTATTGACGATGAAACACAGAAATTGCATCGGAATTAGATACAAAAGGCACAATGCCGGTTTACGTACAAGAAGACTGACTCTTCGTACTGACTATGTTTTGAACCATTCCTGTGACACTACTTATGGATTCCGATGATTCACTTCTGGTGTACTGTATCCCTTGGACCTTCTTATTGACGATGAAACACAGAAATTGCATCGGAATTAAATAGAAAAGGCACAATGCCAACTTAAGTACAAGAAGACTGACTCTTCTTACTGACTATGTTTGGAACCAATCCTGTGACACTAGTTATAGATTCCGATGCTTCACTTCAGGTTTACTGTATCCCTCTGACCTGCTTATTGACGATGAAACACAGATATTGCATCGGAATTAAATAGAAAAGGCACAATGCCGACTTAAGTACAAGAAGACTGATTCTTCCTACTGACTATGCTTTGAACCATTCCTGTGACACTAGATATAGATTGCGATGCTTCACTTCAGGTTCACTGTATAACTCTGACCTTCATATTGACGATGAAGCAAAGAAATCGCATCGGAATTAAATAGAAAAGGCACAATGCCGACTTAAGTACAAGAAGACTGACTCTTCTTACTGTCTATGTTTTAACCACTCCTGGGACACTAGTTATGGATTCCGTTGCTTCACTCCAGGTTTACTGTATTCCTTTGACCTTCTTTTTGACGATGAAACACAGAAATTGCATCGGAATTTAATAGAAAAGGCACAATGCCGTCTTAAGTACCAGAAGACTCGATCCTTCTCACTATCTATGTTTTGAACCATTCCTGTGACGTTAGTTACAGATTCCGATGCTTCACTTCAGGTTTACTGTATTCATCTGACCTTCTTATTGACGATGAAACACAGAAATTGCATCGGAATTAAATAGAAATGGCACAATGCCGACTGAAGTACAAGAAGACTGACTCTTCATACTGTCTAAGTTTTGAACCATTCCTGTGACGCTAGTTACAGATTCCGATGCTTCACTTCAGGGTTACTGTATCCCTTGGACCTTCTTATTGACGATGAAACACAGATATTGCATCGGAAATAAATACAAAAGGCACAATGCCGACTTAAGTACATGTAGACTGACTCTTCCTACTGTCTATATTTTGAAACATTCCTTGGACACTAGTTATAGATATTGTTGTTGTTGTGGTCTTCAGTCCTGAGACTGGTTTGATGCAGCTCTCCATGCTACTCTATCCTGTGCAAGCTTCTTCATCTCCCAGTACCTACTGCAACCAACATCCTTGTGAATCTGCTTAGTGTATTCATCTCTTGGTCTCCCCCTATGATTTTTACCCTCCACGCTGCCCTCCAATACTAAATTGGTGATCCCTTGATGCCTCAGAACATGTCCTACCAACCGATCCCTTCTTCTGGTCAAGTTGTGCCACAAACTTCTCTTCTCCCCAATTCTATTCGATACTTCCTCATTAGTTATGTGATCTACCCATCTAATCTTCAGCATTCTTCTGTAGCACCACATTTCGAAAGCTTCTATTCTCTTCTTGTCCAAACTATTTACCGTCCATGTTTCACTTCCATACATGGCTACACTCCATACAAATACTTTCAGAAATAACTTCCTGACACTTAAATCTATACTCGATGTTAACAAATTTCTCTTCTTCAGAAACGCTTTCCTTGCCATTGCCAGTCTACATTTTATATCCTCTCTACTTCGTCCATCATCAGTTATTTTGCTCCCCAAATAGCAAAACTCCTTTACTACTTTAAGTGTCTCATTTCCTAATCAAATACCCTCAGCATCACCCGACTTAACTCGACTACATTCCATTATCCTCGTTTTGCTTTTGTTGATGTTCATCTTATATCCTCCCTTCAAGACACCATCCATTCCGTTCAACTGCTCTTCCAAGTCCTTTGCTGTCTCTGACAGAGTTACAATGTCATCGGCGAACCTCAAAGTTTTTATTTCTTCTCCATGGATTTTAATACCTACTCCAAATTTTTCTTTTGTTTCCTTTACTGCCTGCTCAATATAGAGATTGAATAACATCGGGGAGAGGCTACAACCCTGTCTCACTCCCTTCCCAACCACTGCTTCCCTTTCATGTCCCTCAACTCTTATAACTGCCATCTGGTTTCTGTACAAGTTGTAAATAGCCTTTCGCTCCCTGTATTTTACCCCTGCCACCTTTAGAATTTGAAAGAGAGTATTCCAGTCAACATTGTCAAAAGCTTTCTCTAAGTCTACAAATGCTAGAAACGTAGGTTTGCCTTTCCTTAATCTTTCTTCTAAGATAAGTCGTAAGGTCAGTATTGCCTCACGTGTTCCAGTATTTCTACGGAATCCAAACTGATCTTCCCCGAGGTCGGCTTCTACTAGTTTTTCCATTCGTCTGTAAAGAATTCGTGTTAGTATTTTGCAGCTGTGACTTATTAAACTGATTGTACGGTAATTTTCACATCTGTCAACACCTGCTTTCTTTGGGATTGGAATTATTATATTCTTCTTGAAGTCTGAGGGTATTTCGCCTGTTTCATACATCTTGCTCACCAGATGGTAGAGTTTTGTCAGACCTGGCTCTCCCAAGGCCGTCAGTAGTTCCAATGGAATGTTGTCTACTCCGGGGGCCTTGTTTCGACTCAGGTCCTTCAGTGCTATGTCAAACTCTTCACGCAGTATCGTATCTCCCATTTCATCTTCATCTACATCCTCTTCCATTTCCATAATATTGTCATCAAGTGCATCGCCCTTGTATAGACACTCTATATACTCCTTCCACGTTTCTGCTTTCCCTTCTTTGCTTAGAACTGGGTTTCCATCTGAGCTCTTGATGTTCATACAGGTGGTTCTCTTATCTCCAAAGGTCTCTTTAATTTTCCTGTAGGCAGTATCTATCTTACCCCTAGTGAGACAAGCCTCGACATCCTTACATTTGTCCTCTAGCCATCCCTGCTTAGCCATTTTGCACTTCCTGTCGATCTCATTTTTGAGACGTTTGTATTCCTTTTTGCCTGCTTCATTTACTGCATTTTTATATTTTCTCCTTTCATCAATTAAATTCAATATTTCTTCTGTTACCCAAGGATTTCTACTAACCCTCTTCTTTTTACCTACTTGATCGTCTGCTGCCTTCACTACTTCATCCCTCAGAGCTACCCATTCTTCTTCTACTGTATTTCTTTCCCCCATTCCTTTCAATTGTTCCCTTATGCTCTCCCTGAAACTCTGTACAACCTCTGGTTCTTTCAGTTTATCCAGGTCCCATCTCCTTAAATTCCCGACTTTTTGCAGTTTCTTCGGTTTTAATCTACAGGTCATAACCAATAGATTGTGGTCAGAGTCCACATCTGCCCCTGGAAATGTCTTACAATTTAAAACCTGGTTCCTAAATCTCTGTCTTACCATTATATAATCTATCTGATACCTTTTAGTATCTCCAGGGTTTTTCCATGTCTACAACCTTCTATTATGATTCTTAAACCAAGTGTTAGCTATGATTAAGTTGTGCTCTGTGCAAAATTCTATCAGGCGGCTTACTCTTTCATTTCTTAGCCCCAATCCATACCGATGATATAGATACCGATGCTTCATTTCAGGTTTACTGTATCCCTTGGACCTTCTTATTGACGATGAAACACAGAGAGTGCATCGGAAATAAATAGAAATGGCACAATGCTGACTTAAGTACAAGAAGACTGACTCTTCCTACTTTCTATGTTTTGAACCATTCCTGTGACACTAGTTATAGATTCCGATGCTTCACTTCTGATTTACTGTATCCCTCTGACCTTCTTATTGACGATGAAACACAGAAATTGCATCGGAATTAAATACAGAAGGCACAATGCCGACTTAAGTACAAGAAGACTGACCGTTCTTACTGTCTATGCGTTGAACCATTCCTGTGACACTAGTTATAAATTCCGATGCTTCACTTCAGGTTTACTGTATCCCTCTGACCTTCTTATTGACGATGAAACTCAGATATTGCATCGGAATTAAATAGAAAAGGCACAATGCCGACTTAAGTACAAGAAGACTGACTCTTCTTACTGACTATGTTCTGAACCATTCCTGTAACACTAGTTATAGATTCCGATGCTTCACTTCTGGTTTACTGTATCCCTCTGACCTTCTTATTGACGATGAAACACATCAATTGCATCGGGATTAAATAGAAAAGGCACAATGCCGTCTTAAGTACAAGAAGACTGACTCTTCTTACTATCTATGTTTTGAACCATTCCTGTGACGCTAGTTACAGATTCCGATGCTTCACGTCAGGTTTACTGTATACCTCTGACCTTCTTATTGACGATGAAACACAGAAATTGCATCGGAATTAAATAAAAGAGGCACAATGCCGACTTAAGTACAAGAAGACTGACTCTTCCTACTGTCTATGTTTTGAACCATTCCTGTGACACTAGTTATAGATTACGATGCTTCACTTCATGTTTACTGTATCCCTTGGACGTTCTTATTGACGATGAAACACAGAAATTGCATCGGAATTAAATACAAAACGCACAATGCCGACTTAAGTACAAGAAGACTGACTCTTCGTACTGACTATGTTTTGAACTATTCCTGTGACACTAGTTATAGATTCTGATGATTCACTTCAGGTGTACTGTATCCCTAGGACCTTCTTATTGACGATGAAACACAGAAATTGCACCGGAATTAAATACAAAAGGCACAATGCCGACTTAAGTACAAGAAGACTGACTCTTCTTACTGACTATGTTTTGAACCATTCCTGTGACACTAGTTATAGATTGCGATGCTTCACTTCAGGTTTACTGTATCCCTTGGACGTTCTTATTGACGATTAAATACAGAAATTGCATCGGAATTAAATACAAAACGCACAATGCCGACTTAAGTACAAGAAGACTGACTCTTCTTACTGTCAATGATTTGAACCATTCCAGAGACACAAGTTATAGATTCCGATGCTTCACTTCAGATTTACTGTATCCCTTGGACCTTCTTATTGTCGATGAAACACAGAAATTGCGTCGGAATTAAATACAAAAGGCACAATGCCGACTTAAGAACAAGAAGACTGACTCTTCTTACTGACTGTTTTGAACCATTCCTGTGACACTAGTTATAGATTCCGATGCTTCACTTCAGGTTTGCTGAATCCCTCTGACCTTCTTATTGACGATGAAACTCAGATATTGGATAGGAATTAAATACAAAAGGCACAATGCCGACTTAAGTACAAGAAGACTGACCTTTCTTACTGTCTATGTTTTGAACCATTCCTGTGACACTAGTTATAGTTTCCGATTCTTCCCTTCAGGTTTACTGTACCCTCTGACCTTCTTATTGACGATGAAACACAGAAATTGCATCGGAATTAGATACAAAAGGCACAATGCCGACTTACGTACAAGAAGACTGACTCTTCGTACTGACTATGTTTTGAACCATTCCTGTGACACTACTTATGGATTCCGATGATTCACTTCAGGTGTACTGTATCCCTTGGACCTTCTTATTGTCGATGAAACACAGAAATTGCATCGGAATTAAATAGAAAAGGCACAATGCCAACTTAAGTACAAGAAGACTGACTCTTCTTACTGACTATGTTTGGAACCAATCCTGTGACACTAGTTATAGATTCCGATGCTTCACTTCAGGTTTACTGTATCCCTTGGACCTTCTTATTGACGATGAAACACAGATATTGCATCGGAATTAAATAGAAAAGGCACAATGCCGACTTAAGTACAAGAAGACTGATTCTTCCTACTGACTATGCTTTGAACCATTCCTGTGACACTAGATATAGATTCCGATGCTTCACTTCAGGTTCACTGTATAACTCTGACCTTCATATTGACGATGAAGCAAAGAAATCGCATCGGAATTAAATAGAAAAGGCACAATGCCGACTTAAGTACAAGAAGACTGACTCTTCTTACTGTCTATGTTTTAACCTCTCCCGGGACACTAGTTATGGATTCCGATGCTTCACTCCAGGTTTACTGTATTCCTTTGACCTTCTTTTTGACGATGAAACACAGAAATTGCATCGGAATTTAATAGAAAAGGCACAATGCCGACTTAAGTACCAGAAGACTGATCCTTCTTACTATCTATGTTTTGAACCATTCCTGTGACGTTAGTTACAGATTCCGATGCTTCACTTCAGGTTTACTGTATTCATCTGACCTTCTTATTGACGATGAAACACAGAAATTGCATCGGAATTAAATAGAAATGGCACAATGCCGACTGAAGTACAAGAAGACTGACTCTTCATACTGTCTAAGTTTTGAACCATTCCTGTGACGCTAGTTACAGATTCCGATGCTTCACTTCAGGGTTACTGTATCCCTTGGACCTTCGTATTGACGATGAAACACAGAAATTGCATCGGAATAAATACAAGAGGCACAATGCCGACTTAAGTACAAGAAGACTGACTCTTCTTACTGACAATGCTTTGAACCATTCCTGTGACACGAGTTAAAGATTCCGATGCTTGACTTCAGGTTTACTGTTTCCCTCTGCCCTTCTTATTGACGATGAATCACAGAAATTGCATCGGAATTAAATACAAAAGGCACAATGCCGACTTAAGTACATGTAGACTGACTCTTCCTACTGTCTATATTTTGAAACATTCCTGGGACACTAGTTATAGATATTGTTGTTGTTGTGGTCTTCAGTCCTGAGACTGGTTTGATGCAGCTCTCCATGCTACTCTATCCTGTGCAAGCTTCTTCATCTCCCAGTACCTACTGCAACCAACATCCTTGTGAATCTGCTTAGTGTATTCATCTCTTGGTCTCCCCCTATGATTTTTACCCTCCACGCTGCCCTCCAATACTAAATTGGTTATCCCTTGATGCCTCAGAACATGTCCTACCAACCGATCCCATCTTCTGGTCAAGTTGTGCCACAAACTTCTCTTCTCCCCAATTCTATTCAATACTTCCTCATTAGTTATGTGATCTACCCATCTAATCTTCAGCATTCTTCTGTAGCACCACATTTCGAAAGCTTCTATTCTCTTCTTGTCCAAACTATTTACCGTCCATGTTTCACTTCCATACATGGCTACACTCCATACAAATACTTTCAGAAATAACTTCCTGACACTTAAATCTATACTCGATGTTAACAAATTTCTCTTCTTCAGAAACGCTTTCCTTGCCATTGCCAGTCTACATTTTATGTCCTCTCTACTTCGTCCATCATCAGTTATTTTGCTCCCCAAATAGCAAAACTCCTTTACTACTTTAAGTGTCTCATTTCCTAATCTAATACCCTCAGCATCACCCGACTTAACTCGACTACATTCCATTATCCTCGTTTTGCTTTTGTTGATGTTCTTCTTATATCCTCCCTTCAAGACACCATCCATTCCGTTCAACTGCTCTTCCAAGTCCTTTGCTGTCTCTGACAGAGTTACAATGTCATCGGCGAACCTCAAAGTTTTTATTTCTTCTCCATGGATTTTAATACCTACTCCAAATTTTTCTTTTGTTTCCTTTACTGCCTGCTCAATATAGAGATTGAATAACATCGGGGAGAGGCTACAACCCTGTCTCACTCCCTTCCCAACCACTGCTTCCCTTTCATGTCCCTCAACTCTTATAACTGCCATCTGGTTTCTGTACAAGTTGTAAATAGCCTTTCGCTCCCTGTATTTTACCCCTGCCACCTTTAGAATTTGAAAGAGAGTATTCCAGTCAACATTGTCAAAAGCTTTCTCTAAGTCTACAAATGCTAGAAACGTAGGTTTGCCTTTCCTTAATCTTTCTTCTAAGATAAGTCGTAAGGTCAGTATTGCCTCACGTGTTCCAGTATTTCTACGGAATCCAAACTGATCTTCCCCGAGGTCGGCTTCTACTAGTTTTTCCATTCGTCTGTAAAGAATTCGTGTTAGTATTTTGCAGCTGTGACTTATTAAACTGATTGTACGGTAATTTTCACATCTGTCAACACCTGCTTTCTTTGGGATTGGAATTATTATATTCTTCTTGAAGTCTGAGGGTATTTCGCCTGTTTCATACATCTTGCTCACCAGATGGTAGAGTTTTGTCAGACCTGGCTCTCCCAAGGCCGTCAGTAGTTCCAATGGAATGTTGTCTACTCCGGGGGCCTTGTTTCGACTCAGGTCCTTCAGTGCTATGTCAAACTCTTCACGCAGTATCGTATCTCCCATTTCATCTTCATCTACATCCTCTTCCATTTCCATAATATTGTCATCAAGTGCATCGCCCTTGTATAGACCCTCTATATACTCCTTCCACGTTTCTGCTTTAACTTCTTTGCTTAGAACTGGGTTTCCATCTGAGCTCTTGATGTTCATACAGGTGGTTCTCTTATCTCCAAAGGTCTCTTTAATTTTCCTGTAGGCAGTATCTATCTTACCCCTAGTGAGACAAGCCTCGACATCCTTACATTTGTCCTCTAGCCATCCCTGCTTAGCCATTTTGCACTTCCTGTCGATCTCATTTTTGAGACGTTTGTATTCCTTTTTGCCTGCTTCATTTACTGCATTTTTATATTTTCTCCTTTCATCAATTAAATTCAATATTTCTTCTGTTACCCAAGGATTTCTACTAACCCTCTTCTTTTTACCTACTTGATCGTCTGCTGCCTTCACTACTTCATCCCTCAGAGCTACCCATTCTTCTTCTACTGTATTTCTTTCCCCCATTCCTTTCAATTGTTCCCTTATGCTCTCCCTGAAACTCTGTACAACCTCTGGTTCTTTCAGTTTATCCAGGTCCCATCTCCTTAAATTCCCGACTTTTTGCAGTTTCTTCAGTTTTAATCTACAGGTCATAACCAATAGATTGTGGTCAGAGTCCACATCTGCCCCTGGAAATGTCTTACAATTTAAAACCTGGTTCCTAAATCTCTGTCTTACCATTATATAATCTATCTGATACCTTTTAGTATCTCCAGGGTTTTTCCATGTCTACAACCTTCTATTATGATTCTTAAACCAAGTGTTAGCTATGATTAAGTTGTGCTCTGTGCAAAATTCTATCAGGCGGCTTCCTCTTTCATTTCTTAGCCCCAATCCATA
Organism: Schistocerca piceifrons; assembly: GCF_021461385.2. Lineage (NCBI taxonomy): Eukaryota > Metazoa > Arthropoda > Insecta > Orthoptera > Acrididae > Schistocerca > Schistocerca piceifrons. The sequence continues at coordinate 1,134,919,927 of NC_060139.1, read as the reverse complement.
CCGATGATATAGATACCGATGCTTCATTTCAGGTTTACTGTATCCCTTGGACCTTCTTATTGACGATGAAACACAGAAAGTGCATCGGAATTAAATAGAAATGGCACAATGCTGACTTAAGTACAAGAAGACTGACTCTTCCTACTTTCTATGTTTTGAACCATTCCTGTGACACTAGTTATAGATTCCGATGCTTCACTTCTGATTTACTGTATCCCTCTGACCTTCTTATTGACGATGAAACACAGAAATTGCATCGGAATTAAATACAGAAGGCACAATGCCGACTTAAGTACAAGAAGACTGACCGTTCTTACTGTCTATGCTTTGAACCATTCCTGTGACACTAGTCATAGATTCCGATGCTTCACTTCAGGTTTACTGTATCCCTTGGACCTTCTTATTGACGATGAAACACAGAAATTGCATCGGAATTAAATACAAATTGCACAATGCCGACTTAAGTACAAGAAGACTGACTCTTCTTACTGACTGTTTTGAACTATTCCTGTGACACTAGTTATAAATTCCGATGCTTCACTTCAGGTTTACTGTATCCGTCTGACCTTCTTATTGACGATGAAACTCAGAAATTGCATCGGAATTAAATAACAAACGCACAAAGCCAACTTAAGTACAAGAAGACTGACCCTTCTTACTTTCTATGTTTTGAACCATTCCTGTGACACTAGTTATTGATTCCGATTCTTCACTTCAGGTTTACTGTATCCCTCTGACCTTCTTATTGACGATTAAACACAGAAATTGCATCGGAATTAGATACGAAAGGCACAATGACAACTTACGTACAAGCAGACTGACTCTTCGTACTGACTATGTTTTGAACCATTCCTGTGACACTAGATATTGATTCCGATGATTCACTTCAGGTGTACTGTATCCCTTGGACCTTCTTATTGACGATGAAACACAGAAATTGCATCGGAATTAAATACAAATTGCACAATGCCGACTTAAGTACAAGAAGACTGACTCTTCTTACTGACTGTTTTGAACTATTCCTGTGACACTAGTTATAGATTCCGATGCTTCACTTCAGGTTTACTGTATCCCTCTGACCTCCTTATTGATGATGAAACTCAGAAATTGCATCGGAATTAAATACAAAAGGCACAATGCCGACTTAAGTACAAGAACACTGACACTTCTTACTGTCTATGTTTTGAACCATTCCTGTGACACTAGTTATAGATTCCGATTCTTCACTTCAGGTTTACTGTATCCCTCTGACCTTCGTATTGACGATGAAACACAGAAATTGCATCGGAATTAGATACAAAAGGCACAATGACAACTTACGTACAAGCAGACTGACTCTTCGTACAGACTATGTTTTGAACCATTCCTGTGACACTAGATATTGATTCCGATGATTCACTTCAGGTGTACTGTATCCCTTGGACCTTCTTATTGACGATGAAACACAGAAGTTGCTTCCGAATTAAATAGAAAAGGCACAATGCCGACTTAAGTACAAGAAGACTGATTCTTCCTACTGACTATGCTTTGAACCATTCCTGTGACACTAGATATAGATTCCGATGCTTCACTTCAGGTTCACTGTATAACTCTGACCTTCATATTGACGATGAAACAAAGAAATCGCATCGGAATTAAATAGAAAAGGCACAATGCCGACATAAGTACAAGAAGACTGACTCTTCTTACTGTCTATGTTTTAACCACTCCTGTGACACTAGTTATAGATTCCGATGCTTCACTCCAGGTTTACATTATCCCTTTGACCTTCTTTTTGACGATGCAACACAGAAATTGCATCGGAAATTAATAGAAAAGGCACAATGACGACTTAAGTACCAGAAGACAGACACTTCTTACTATCTATGATTTGAACCATTCCTGTGACGTTAGTTACAGATTCCTATGCTTCACTTCAGGTTTACTGTATATCTCTGGCCTTCTTATTGACGATGAAACTCAGAAATTGCATCGGAATTAAATACAAAAGGCACATTGCCGACTTAAGTACAAGAAGACCGACTCTTCCTACTGTCTATGTTTTGAACCATTCCTGTGACACTAGTTATAGATTCCGATGCTTCACTTCAGGTTTACTGTATCCCTTGGACGTTCTTATTGACGATGAAACACAGAAATTGCATCGGAATTAAATAGAAAAGGCACAATGCCGACTCAAGTACAAGAAGACTGACTCTTCTTACTGACTATGATTTGAACCATTCCTGTGGCACTAGATATTGATTCCGATGCTTCACTTCAGGTTTACTGTATCCATCTGACCTTCTTATTGACGATGAAACACAGAAATTGCATCGGAATTAAATAGAAATGGCACAATGCCGACTGAAGTACAAGAAGACTGACTCTTCATACTGTATAAGTTTTGAACCATTCCCGTGACGCTAGTTACGGATTCCGATGCTTCACTTCACTGTTACTGTATCCCTTGGACCTTCTTATTGACGATGAAACACAGATATTGCATCGGAAATAAATACAAGAGGCACAATGCCGACTTAAATACAAGAAGACTGACTCCTCTTACTGACTATGTTTTGAACCATTCCTGTGACACTAGTTAGAGATTCCGATGCTTCACTTCAGGTTTACTGTATCCCTCTGACCTTCTTATTGACGATGAAAAACAGTAATTGCATCGGAAATAAATTGAAAAGGGCTTAATGCCGACTTAAGTACAAGAAGACTGACTCTTCTTACTGTCTATGTTTTGAACCATTCCTGTGACACTAGTTATAGATTCCGATTCTTCACTTCAGGTTTACTGTATCCCTTGGACCTTCTTATTGACGATGAAGCACAGAAATTGCATCGGAATTAAATACAAAAGGCACAATGCCGACTTAAGTACAAGAAGACTGACTCTTCTTACTGACAATGCTTTGAACCATTCCTGTGACACGAGTTGTAGTTTCCGATGCTTCACTTCATTTTTACTGTATCTCTCTGATCTTCTTATTGACGATGACACACAGAAATTGCATCGGAATTAAATACAAAATGCACAATGACGACTTAAGTACATGTAGACTGACTCTTCCTACTGTCTATATTTTGAATCATTCCTGTGACACTAGTTATAGATTCCGATGCTTCATTTCAGGTTTACTGTATCCCTTGGACCTCCTTATTGACGATGAAACTCAGAACGTGCATCGGAATTAAATAGAAAAGGCACAATGCAGACTTAAGTACAAGAATACTGACTCTTATTACTTTCTATGTTTTTAACCATTCCTGTGACACTAGTTATAGATTCCGATTCTTCACTTCTCGTTTACTGTATCCCTCTGCCCTTCTTATTGACGATGAAAGACAGAAATTGCATCGGAATTAGATACGAAACTCACAATGCCGACTTAAGTACAAGAAGACTGACCTTTCTTACTGTCTATGCTTTGAACCATTGTTGTGACACTAGTTATAGATTCCGATGCTTCACTTCAGGTTTACTGTATCCCTTGGACCCTCTTATTGACGATGAAACACAGAAATTGCATCGGAATTAAATACAAAAGGCCCAATGCCGACATAAGAACAATAAAACTGACTCTTCCAACTGTCTAAGTTTTGAACCATTCCTGTGATACTAGTTATTGATTCCGATGCTACACTTCAGTTTTACTGTATCCCTCTGACCTTCTTATTGACGATGAAACACAGAAATTGCATCGGAATGAAATACAAAAGGCACAATGCCGACTTAAGTAAAAGAAGACTGACTCTTCTTAGTGACTGTTTTGAACCATTCCTGTGACACTAGTTATAGATTCCGATGCTTCACTTCAGGTTTACTGCATCCCTCTGTCCTTCTTATTGACGATGAAACACAGAAATTGCATCGGAATTAAATAGAAATGGCACAATGCCGACTGAAGTACAAGAAGACTGACTCTTCATACTGTATAAGTTTTGAACCATTCCCGTGACGCTAGTTACGGATTCCGATGCTTCACTTCACTGTTACTGTATCCCTTGGACCTTCTTATTGACGATGAAACACAGATATTGCATCGGAAATAAATACAAGAGGCACAATGCCGACTTAAATACAAGAAGACTGACTCCTCTTACTGACTATGTTTTGAACCATTCCTGTGACACTAGTTAGAGATTCCGATGCTTCACTTCAGGTTTACTGTATCCCTCTGACCTTCTTATTGACGATGAAAAACAGTAATTGCATCGGAAATAAATTGAAAAGGGCATAATGCAGACTTAAGTACAAGAAGACTGACTCTTCTTACTGTCTATGTTTTGAACCATTCCTGTGACACTAGTTATAGATTCCGATGCTTCACTTCAGGTTTACTGTATCCCTTGGACCTTCTTATTGACGATGAAGCACAGAAATTGCATCGGAATTAAATACAAAAGGCACAATGCCGACTTAAGTACAAGAAGACTGACTCCTCTTACTGACAATGCTTTGAACCATTCCTGTGACACGAGTTGTAGTTTCCGATGCTTCACTTCATTTTTACTGTATCTCTCTGATCTTCTTATTGACGATGATACACAGAAATTGCATCGGAATTAAATACAAAATGCACAATGCCGACTTAAGTACATGTAGACTGACTCTTCCTACTGTCTATATTTTGAATCATTCCTGTGACACTAGTTATAGATTCCGATGCTTCATTTCAGGTTTACTGTATCCCTTGTACCTCCTTATTGACGATGAAACTCAGAACGTGCATCGGAATTAAATAGAAAAAGCACAATGCAGACTTAAGTACAAGAATACTGACTCTTATTACTTTCTATGTTTTTAACCATTCCTGTGACACTAGTTATAGACTCCGATTCTTCACTTCTCGTTTACTGTATCCCTCTGCCTTTCTTATTGACGATGAAAGACAGAAATTGCATCGGAATTAGATACGAAACTCACAATGCCGACTTAAGTACAAGAAGACTGACCTTTCTTACTGTCTATGCTTTGAACCATTGTTGTGACACTAGTTATAGATTCCGATGCTTCACTTCAGGTTTACTGTATCCCTTGGACCCTCTTATTGACGATGAAACACAGAAATTGCATCGGAATTAAATACAAAAGGCACAATGCCGACATAAGAACAATAAAACTGACTCTTCCAACTGTCTAAGTTTTGAACCATTCCTGTGATACTAGTTATTGATTCCGATGCTACACTTCAGTTTTACTGTATCCCTCTGACCTTCTTATTGACGATGAAACACAGAAATTGCATCGGAATTAAATACAAATGGCACAATGCCGACTTAAGTACAAGATGACTGACTCTCATTACTGTCTATGTTTTGAACCATTCGTGTGAAACTAGATATAGATTCCGTTGCTTCACTTCAGGTTTACTGTATCCCTTGGACCTTCTTATTGACGATGAAACAAAGAAATTGCATCGGAATTAAATAGAAAAGGCACAATGCCGACTTAAGTACAAGAAGACTGACTCTTCTCACTGTCTATGTTTTGAACCATTCCTGTGACGCTAGTTACAGATTCCGATGCTTCACTTCTGGTTTACTGCATGCCTTGGACATTTTTATTGACGATGAAACACAGATATTGCTCGGAATTAAATACAAAAGGCACACTGCCGACGTAGGTACAAGAAGACTGACTCTTCTTACTGACTATGTTTGAACCATTCCTGTAACACTAGTTAGAGATTCCGATGCTTCACTCTAGGTTTACTGTATCCCTTGGACCTTCTTATTGACTATGAAACACAGAAATTGTATCGGAATTAAATACAAAAGGCACAATGCTGACTTAAGTACAAGAAGACTGACCCTTCTTGCTGTCTATGCTTTGAACCATTCCTGTGACACTAGTTATAGATTCCGATTCTTCACTTCAGGTTTACTGTATCCCTCTGACCTTCTTATTGACGATGAAACACAGAAATTGTATCGGAATTAGATACAAAAGGCACAATGCCGACTTACGTACAAGAAGACTGACCCTTCGTACTGACTATGTTTGAACCATTCCTGTGACACTAGTTATGGATTCCGATGATTCACTTCAGGTTCACTGTATCACACTGAAACAAAGAAATCGCATCGGAATTAAATAGAAAAGGCACAATGCCGACTTAAGTACAAGAAGACTGACTCTTCTTACTGTCTATGTTTTAACCACTCCTGTGACCCTAGTTATAGATTCCGATGCTTCACTCCAGGTTTACTGTATCCCTCTGACCTTCATATTGACGATGAAAAACAGTAATTGCATCGGAATTAAATTGAAAAGGGCACAATGCCGACTTAAGTACAAGAAGACTGACCTTTCTTATTGTCCATGCTTTGAACCATTCCTGTGACACTAGTTATAGTTTCCGATGCTTCACTTCATGTTTACTGTATCCCTCTGACCTTCTTACTAACGATGAAACACTGTAATTGCATCGGAATTAAATAGAAGAGGCACAATGCCGACTTAAGTACAAGAAGACTGACTCTTCTCACTGTCTATGTTTTGAACCATTCCTGTGACGCTAGTTACAGATTCCGATGCTTCGCTTCAGGTTTACTGTATCCCTCTGACCTTCATATTGACGATGAAACACAGTAATTGCATCGGAATTAAATTGAAAAGGGCACAATGCCGACTTAAGTACAAGAAGACTGACTCTTCTTACTGTCTATGTTTTGAACCATTCCTGTGACACTAGTTACAGATTCCCATGCTGCACTTCAGGTTTACTGTATCCCTTGGACGTTCTTATTGACGATGAAACACAGAAATAGCATCGGAATTAAATAGAAAAGGCACAATGCCGACTTAAGTACAAGAAGACTGACTCTTCTTACTGACTATGTTTTGAACCATTCCTGTGCCACTAGTTATAATTTCCGATGCTTCACATCAGGTTTACTGTATCCCTCTCACAATCTTATTGACGATGAAACACAGAAATTGCATCGGAATTAAATACAAAAGGCACAATGCCGACTTAGGTACAAGAGGTTTGACTCTTCTTACTGACTATGTTTTGAACCATTCCTGTGCCACTAGTTATAGTTTCCGATGCTTTACATGAGGTTTACTGTATCCCTCTGACAATCTTATTGACGATGAAACACAGAAATTGCATCGGAAATAAATACTAAAGGCACGATGCCGACTTAAGTACATGTAGAATGAATCTTCCCACTGTCTATGATTTGAACCAATCCTATGACACTAGTTATGGATTCCGATGCTTCACCTCAGGTTTACTGTATCCTTCTGACCATTTTATTGACGATGAAACTCAGAAATTGTGTCGGAATTAAATACAAATGGCACAATGCCGACTTAAGTACAAGTAGACTGACCCTTCTTACTGTCTATGTTTTGAACCATTCCTGTGACACTAGTTATGGATTCCGATGCTTCACTTCAGGTTTACTGTATACCTCTGACCTTCTTATTGACGATGAAACACAGAAATTGCATTGGATTTAAATAGAAAAGGCACATTGTCGACTTAAGTACAAGAAGACAGACTCTTCCCACTGTCTATGATTTGAACCATTCCTGTGACACTTGTTATAGATTCTTATGCTTCGTTTCAGGTTAACTGAATCCCTTGGCTCTTCTAATTGACGATGAAACACAGATAGTGCATCGGAGTTAAATACAAAGGGCACAATGCCGACTTAAGTACAAGAAGACTGACTCTTCTTACTGACTGTCCTGAACCATTCCGGTGAGACTAGTTATAGATTCCGATGCTTCACCTCAGGTTTACTGTATCTCTCTGACCTTCTTAATGACGATGAAACTCACAAATTGCATCGGAATTAAATACAAAAGGCACAATGCCGACTTAAGTACAAGAAGACTTACCCTTCTTACTGTCTATGTTTTGAACCATTCCTGTGACACTAGTTATAGATTCCGACTCTTCACTTCAGGTTTACTGTATCCCTCTGACCTTCTTGTTGACGATGAAACACAGAAATTGCATCGGAATTAGATACAAAAGGCACAATGCCGACTTACGTACAAGATGACTGACTCTTCGTACTGACTATGTTTGAACCATTCCTGTGACACTAGTTATGGATTCCGATGATTCACTTCAGGTGTACTGTATCCCTTGGACCTTCTTATTGACGATGAAACACAGAAATTACATCGGAATTAAAGAGGAAAGGCACAATGCCGACTTAAGTACAAGAAGACTGACTCTTCTTTTTGTCTATGTTTTGAACCATTCCTGTGACACTAGTTATAGATTCCGATTCTTCACTTCAGGTTTACTGTATCCCTTGGGCCTTCTTGTTGACGACGAAACACAGAAATTGCATCGGAATTAAATACAAAAGGTACAATGCCGACTTAAGTACAAGAGGACTGCCTCTTTCTACTGTCTATGTTTTGAACAATTCCTGTGACTTTAGTTATAGATTCCGAAGCTTCACGTCAGGTTTACTGTATCCCTTGGACGTTCTTATTGACGATGAAACACAGAAATTGCATCGGAATTTAATACAAAAGGCACAATGCCGACTTAAGTACAAGAAGACTGACTCTTCTTACTGACTATGCTTTGAACCATTCCTGTGACACTAGTGATAGATTCCGATGCTTCACTTCAGGTTTACTGTATCCCTCTGACTTTCTTATTGACGATGAAACACAGAAATTGCATCGGAAATAAATACAAAAGGCACGATGACGACTTAAGAACATGTATAATGAATTTTCCTACTGTCTATGCTTTGAACCATTCCTGTGACACTTGTTATAGATTCCGATGCTTCATTTCAGGTTTACTGTATCACATGGATCCTCTTATTGACGATGAAACACAGATAGTGCATCGGAGTTAAATACAAAAGGCACAATGCCGACTTAAGTACAAGAAGACTGACCCTTCTTACTGTCTATGATTTGAACCATTCCTGTGACACTAGTTATAGATTCCGATGCTTCACTTCAGGTTTACTGTAACCCTCTGACCTTCTTATTGACGATGAAACACAGATATTGCATCGGAATTTAATAGAAAAGGCACAATGCCGACTTAGGTACAAGAAGACTGATTCTTCTACTGACTATGTTTTGAACCATTCCTGTGACACTAGATACAGATTCCGATGCTTCACTTCAGGTTCACTGTATAACTCTGACCCTCATATTGACGATGAAACAAAGAAATCGCATCGGAATTAAATAGAAAAGGCACAATGCCGACTTAAGTACAAGAAGACTGACTCTTCTTACTGTCTATGTTTTAACCACTCCTGTGACACTAGTGATAGATTCCGATGCTTCACTCCAGGTTTACTGTATCCCTTTGACCTTCTTTGTGACGATGACACACAGAAATTGCTTCGGAATTTAATGGAAAAGGCACAATGCCGACTTAAGTAATAGAAGACTGACTCTTCTTACTATCTATGTTTTGAACCATTCCAGTGACGTTAGTTACAGATTCCGATGTTTCAGTTCAGGTTTACTGTATACCTCTGACCTTTTTATTGACGATGAAACACAGAAATTGCATCGGAATTAAATAGAAAAGGCACATTGCCGACTTAAGTACAAGAAGACTGACTCTTCCTACTGTCTATGTTTTGAACCATTCCTGTGACACTAGTTATAGATTCCGATGCTTCACTTCGGGTTTACTGTGTCCCTTGGACGTTCTTATTGACGATGAAACACAGAAATTGCATCGTAATTAAATAGAAAAGGCAAAATGCCGACTTCAGTACAAGAAGACTGACTCTTCTTTTTGTCTATGTTTTGAACCATTCCTGTGACACTAGTTATAGATTCCGATGCTTCACGTCAGGTTTACTGTATCCCTTGGACGTTCTTATTGACGATGAAACACAGAAATTGCATCGGAATTAAATACAAAAGGCACAATGAGGACTTAAGTACAAGAAGACTGACTCTTCTTACTGACTATGCTTTGAACCATTCCTGTGACACTAGTGATAGATTCCGATGCTTCACTCCAGGTTTACTGTATCCCTTTGACCTTCTTTGTGACGATGACACACAGAAATTGCTTCGGAATTTAATGGAAAAGGCACAATGCCGACTTAAGTAATAGAAGACTGACTCTTCTTACTATCTATGTTTTGAACCATTCCTGTGACGTTAGTTACAGATTCCGATGTTTCAGTTCAAGTTTACTGTATACCTCTGACCTTTTTATTGACGATGAAACACAGAAATTGCATCGGAATTAAATAGAAAAGGCACATTGCCGACTTAAGTACAAGAAGACTGACTCTTCCTACTGTCTATGTTTTGAACCATTCCTGTGACACTAGTTATAGATTCCGATGCTTCACTTCGGGTTTACTGTATCCCTTGGACGTTCTTATTGACGATGAAACACAGAAATTGCATTGTAATTAAATAGAAAAGGCACAATGCCGACTTAAGTACAAGAAGACTGACTCTTATTACTGACTATGATTTGAACCATTCCTGTGGCACTAGATATTGATTCCGATGCTTCACTTCAGGTTTACTGTATCCATCTGACCTTCTTATTGACGATGAAACACAGAAATTGCATCGGAATTAAATAGAAATGGCACAATGCTGACTGAAGTACAAGAAGAGTGACTCTTCATACTGGCTAAGTTTTGAACCATTCCTGTGACGCTAGTTACAGATTCTGATGCTTCACTTCAGAGTTACTGTATCCCTTGGACCATCTTATTGACGATGAAACACAGAAATTGCATCGGAATTAAATACAAAAGGCACAATGCCAACTTAAGTACAAGAAGACTGACTCTTCTTACTGACAATGTTTTGAACCATTCCTGTGCCACGAGTTATAGATTCCGATGCTTCACTTCAGGTTTACTGTATCCCTCTGACCCTCTTATTGACGATGAAACACAGAAATTGCATCGGAATTAAAGGCAAAAGCCACAATGCAGACTTAAGTACATGTAGACTGACTCTTCGTACTGTTTATATTTTGAAACATTCCTGTGACACTAGTTATAGATCCGATGCTTAATTTCAGGTTTACTGTATCCGGTGGACCTTCTTATTGACGATGAAACACAGAAATTGCGTCGGAATTAAATACAAAAGGCACAATGCCGACTTAAGTACAAGAAGACTGACCCTTCCAACTGTCTAACTTTTGAACCATTCCTGTGATACTAGTTATTGATTCCGATGCTACACTTCAGATTTACTGATCCCTCGGACCTTCTTATTGACGATGAAACACAGAAATTGCATCGGAATGAAATACAAAAGGCACAATGCCGACTTAAGTAAAAGGAGACTGACTCTTCTTACTGTCAATGCTTTGAACCATTCCTGTGACACAAGTTATAGATTCCGATGCTTCACCTCCGATTTACTGTGTCCCTTGGACCTTCTCATTGACGATGAAACTCAGAAATTGCATCGGAATTAAATACAAAAGGCACAATGCCGACTTAAGTACAAGAAGACCTACCCTTCTTACTGTCTATGTTTTGTACCATTCCTGTGACACTAGTTATAGATTCCGATTCTTCACTTCAGGTTTACTGTATCCCTCTGACCTTCTTATTGACGATGAAACACAGAAATTGCATCGGAATTAGACACAAAAGGCACAATGCCGACTTACGTACAAGAAGACTGACTCTTCGTACTGACTATGTTTGAACCATTCCTGTGACACTAGTTATGGATTCCGATGGTTCACTTCAGGTGTACTGTATCCCTCTGACCTTCGTATTGACGATGAAACACAGATATTGCATCGGAATTAAATAGAAAAGGCACAATGCCGACTTAAGTACAAGAAGACTGACTCTTCTTTTGGTCTATGTTTTGAACCATTCCTGTGACACTAGTTATGGATTCCGATGCTTCACTTCAGGTTTACTGTATCCCTTGGGCCTTCGTATTGACGATGAAACACAGAAATTGCATCGGAATTAAATACAAAAGTCACAATGCCGACTTAAGTACAAGAAGACTGACTCTTCTTACTGACTATGCTTTGAACCATTCCTGTGACACTAGTTATAGATTCCGATGCTTCACTTCAGGTTTACTGAATCCCTCTGACCTTCTTATTGACGATGAAACACAGAAATTGCATCGGAAATAAATACAAAAGGCACGATGCCGACATAAGTACATGTAGAATGAATCTTCCTACTGTCTATGTTTTGAACCATTCCTGTTACACTTGTTATAGATTCCGATGCTTCATTTCAGGTTTACTGTTTCACATGGATCCTCTTATTGACGATGAAACAAAGATAGTGCATCGGAGTTAAATACAAAAGGCACAATGCCGACTTAAGTACAAGCAGAATGACCCTTCTTACTGTCTATGTTTTGAACCATTCCTGTGACACTAGTTATAGATTCCAAAGCTTCACTTCAGGTTTACTGTATCCCTCTGACCTTCTTATTGATGATGAATCGCAGTAATTGCGTCGGAAATAAATTGAAAAGGGCATAATGCCGACTTAAGTACAAGAAGGCTGACTCTTCTTACTGTCTACGTTTTGAACCATTCCTGTGACACTAGTTATAGATTCCGATGCTTCACTTCAGGTTTACTGTGTCCCTTGGACCATCTTATTGACGATGAAACACAGAAATTGCATCGGAATTCAATACAAAAGGCACAATGCCGACTTAAGTACAAGAAGACTGAACCTTCTTACTGTCTATGTTTTGAACCATTCCTGTGACACTAGTTATAGATTCCGATTCTTCACTTCAGGTTTACTGTATCCCTTGGACCTTTTTATTGACGATGAAACACAGAAATTGCATCGGAAATAAATACAAAACGCACGATGCAGACTTAAGTACATGTAGAATGAATCTTCCCACTGTCTATGATTTGAACCATTCCTGTGACACTTGTTATAGGTTCTTATGCTTCATTTCAGGTTAACTGAATCCCTTGGAACTTCTTATTGACGATGAAACACAGATAGTGCATCGGAGTTAAATACAAAAGGCACAATGCTGACTTAAGGACAAGAAGACTGCCTCTTCTTACTGACTGTTTTGAACCATTCCGGTGACATTAGTTATAGATTCCGATGCTTCACCTCAGGTTTACTGTATCCCTCTGACCTTCTTATTGACGATGAATCTCAGAAATTGCATCGGAATTCAATACAAAAGGCACAATGAAGACTTAAGTAAAAGAAGACTGACCCTTCTTACTGACTATGTTTTGAACCATTCCTGTGACACTAGTTATAGATTCCGATTCTTCACTTCAGGTTTACTGTATTCCTCTGACCTTCTTATTGACGATGAAACACAAAATTGAATCGGAATTAAATACAAAAGGCACAATGGCGACTTAATTACAAGAAGACTGCCCCTTCCTACTGTCTATGTCTGAACAATTCCTGTGACATTAGTTATAGATTCCGATGCTTCACTTCAGGTTTACTGTATCCCTTGGACCTTTGTGTTGACGATGAAACACAGAAATTGCATCGGAATTAAATACAAAAGGCACAATGCCGACTTAAGTACAAGAAGACTGACTCTTCTTACTGACTATGCTTTGAACCATTCCTGTGACACTAGTTATAGATTCCGATGCTTCACTTCAGGTGTACTGTATCCCTCTGACCTTCTTATTGACGATGAAACACAGAAATTGCATCGGAAATATATACAATAGGCACGATGCCGACATAAGTACATGTAGAGTGAATCTTCCTACTGTCTATGTTTTGAACCATTCCTGTGACACTTGTTAAAGATTCCGATGCTTCATTTCAGGTTTACTGTATCACATGGATCCTCTTATTGACGATGAAACAAAGATATTGCATCGGAGTTAAATACAAAAGGCACAATGCCGACTTAAGTACAAGAAGAATGACCCTTCTTACTGTCTATGATTTGAACCATTCCTGTGACAGTAGTTATAGATTCCGATGCTTCACTTCAGGTTTACTGTATCCCTTTGACCTTCTTATTGACGATGAATAGCAGTAATTGTGTCGGAAATAAATTGAAAAGGGCATAATGCCGACTTAAGTACAAGAAGGCTGACTCTTCTTAATGTCTACGTTTTGAACCATTCCTGTGACACTAGTTATAGATTCCGATGCTTAACTTCAGGTTTACTGTGTCCCTTGGACCATCTTATTGACGATGAAACACAGAAATTGCATCGGAATTAAATACAAAAGGCACAATGCCGACTTAAGTACAAGAAGACTGACTCTTCTTACTGACACTGTTTAGAACCATTCCTGTGACACGAGTTATAGATTCGGATGCTTCACTTCAGGTTTACTGTATCCCTTGGGCCTTCTTATATACGACGAAACACAGAAATTGCATCGGAATTAAATACAAAAGGCACAATGCCGACTTAAGTACAAGAGGACTGCCTCATCCTACTGTCTATGTTTTGAACAATTCCTGTGACATTAGTTATAGATTCCGATGCTTCACTCCAGGTTTACTGTATCCCTTTGACCTTCTTTGTGACGATGAAACACAGAAATTGCTTCGGAATTTAATGGAAAAGGCACAATGCCGACTTAAGTGATAGAAGACTGACTCTTCTTACTTTCTATGTTTTGAACCATTCCTGTGACGTTAGTTACAGATTCCGATGTTTCAGTTCAGGTTTACTGTATCCCTCAGACCTTCTTATTGACGATGAAACACAGTAATTGCGTCGGAAATAAATTGAAAAGGGCATATTGCCGACTTAAGTACAAGAAGACTGACTCTTCTTACTGTCTACGTTTTGAACCATTCCTGTGACACTAGTTATAGATTCCGATGCTTCACGTCAGGTTTACTGTGTCCCTTGGACCATCTTATTGACGTTGAAACACAGAAATTGCATCGGAATTAAATAAAAAAGGCACAATGCCGACTTAAGTACAAGAAGACCTACCCTTCTTACTGACTATGTTTTAAACCATTCCTGTGACACGAGTTATAGATTCCGATGCTTCACTTCAGGTTTACTGTATCCCTCTGACCTTCTTATTGACGATGGAACACAGAAATTGCATCGGAATTAAAGACAAAAGGCACAATGCCGACTTAAGTACATGTAGACTGACTTTTCCTACTGTTTATATTTTGAGACATTCCTGTGACACTAGTTATAGATCCGATGCTTAATTTCAGGTTTTCTGTATCCCTTGGACCTTCTTATTTACGATGAAACACAGAAATTGCGTCGGAATTAAATACAAAAGGCACAATGCCGACTTAAGTACAAGAAGACCTACCCTTCTTACTGTCTATGTTTTGAACCATTCCTGTGACACTAGTTATAGATTCCGATTCTTCACTTCAGGTTTACTGTATCCCTCTGACCTTCTTATTGACGATAAAACACAGAAATTGCATCGGAATTAGACACAAAAGGCACAATGCCGACTTACGTACAAGAAGACTGACTCTTCGTACAGACTATGTCTGAACCATTCCTGTGACACTAGTTATGGATTCCGATGATTCACTTCAGGTGTACTGTATCTCTCTGACCTTCTTATTGACGATGAAACACAGATATTGCATCGGAATTAAATAGAAAAGGCGCAATGCCGACTTAAGTACAAGAAGAATGATTATTCCTACTGACTACGTTTTGAACCATTGCTATGACACTAGATATAGATTCCGATGCTTCACCCCAGGTTTACTGTATCCCTTTGACCATCTTTTTGACGATGAAACACAGAAATTGCATCGCAATTTAATAGAAAAGGCACAATGCCGACTTAAGTACCAGAAGACTGACTCTTCTTACTATCTATATTTTGAACCATTCCTGTGACGTTAGTTACAGATTCCGATGCTTCAGTTCAGGTTTACTGTATACCTCTGACATTCTTATTGACGATGAAACACAGAAATTGCATCGGAATTGAATAGAAAAGGCACATTGTCGACTTAAGTACAAGAAGACTGACTCTTCCTACTGTCTATGTTTTGAACCATTCCTGTGACACTAGTTACAGATTCCCATGCTGCACTTCAGGTTTACTGTATCCCTTGGACGTTCTTATTGACGATGAAACACAGAAATTGCATCGGAATTAAATAGAAAAAGCACAATGCCAACTTAAGTACAAGAAGACTGACTCTTCTTACTGACTATGTTTTGAACGAATCCTGTGACATTAGATATGGATTCCGATGCTTCACTTCAGGTTTACTGTATCCCTTGGACCTTGTTATTGACGATGAAACACAGAAATTGCATCGGAAATAAATACAAAACGCACGATGCAGACTTAAGTACATGTAGAATGAATCTTCCCACTGTCTATGATTTGAACCATTCCTGTGACACTTGTTATAGATTCTTATGCTTCATTTCAGGTTAACTGAATCCCTTGGATCTTCTTTTTGACGATGAAACACAGATAGTGCATCGGAGTCAAATACAAAAGGCACAATGCCGACTTAAGTACAAGAAGACTGCCTCTTCTTACTGACTGTTTTGAACCATTCCGGTGACACTAGTTATAAATTCCGATGCTTCACCTCAGGTGTACTGTATCCCTCTGACCTTCTTATTGACGATGAAACTCAGAAACTGCATCGGAATTCATTACAAAAGGCACAATGCCGACTTAAGTACAAGAAGACTGACTCTTCTTACTGTCTATGTTTTGAACCATTCCTGTGACACTAGTTATAGATTCCGATTCTTCACTTCAGGTTTACTGTATCCCTCTGACCTTCTTATTGACGATGAAACACAGAAATTGCATTAGAATTAGATACAAAAGGCACAATGCCGACTTACGTACAAGAAGACTGACTCTTCGTACTGACTATGTTTGAACCATTCCTGTGACACTAGTTATGCATTCCGATGATTCACTTCAGGTGTAATGTATCCCTTGGACCTTCTTATTGACGATGAAACACAGAAATTGCATCGGAATTAAATAGGAAAGGCACAATGCCGACTTAAGTACAAGAAGACTGGCTCTTCTTTTGGTCTATGTTTTGAACCATTCCTGTGACACTAGTTATGGATTCCGATCCTTCACTTCAGGTTTACTGTATCCCTTGCGCCTTCTTATTGACGACGAAACACAGAAATTGCATCGGAATTAAATACAAAAGGCACAATGCCGACTTAAGTACAAGAGGACTGCCTCTTCCTACTGTCTATGTTTTGAACAATTCCTGTGACATTAGTTACAGATTCCGATGCTTCATTTCAGGTTTACTGTATCCCTTGGACCTTCGTATTGACGATGAAACACAGAAATTGCATCGGAATTAAATACAAAAGGCACAATGCCGACTTAAGTACAAGAAGACTGACTCTTCTTACTGACTATGCTTTGAACCATTCCTGTGACACTAGTTATAGATTCCGATGCTTCACTTCAGGATAACTATATCCCTTTGACCTTCTTATTGACGATGAAACACAGAAATTGCATCGGAAATAAATACAAAAGGCACCATGCCGACTTAAGTACATGTAGAATGAACCTTCCTACTGTCTATGTTTTGAACCATTCCTGTGACACTTGTTATAGATTCCGATGCTTCATTTCAGGTTTACTGTATCACATGGATCCTCTTATTGACGATGAAACAAAGATAGTGCATCGGAGTTAAATACAAAAGGCACAATGCCGACTTAAGTACAAGAAGACCTACCCTTCTTACTGTCTATGTTTTGAACCATTACTGTGACACTAGTTATAGATTCCGATTCTTCACTTCAGGTTTACTGTATCCCTCTGACCTTCTTATTAACGATGAAACACAGAAATTGCATCGGAATTAGACACAAAAGGCACAATGCCGACTTACGTACAAGAAGACTGACTCTTCGTACTGACTATGTTTGAACCATTCCTGTGACACTAGTTATGGATTCCGATGATTCACTTCAGGTGTACTGTATCCCTCTGACCTTCTTTTTGACGATGAAACACAGATATTGCATCGGAATTAAATAGAAAAGGCACAATGCCGACTTAAGTACAAGAAGACTGATTCTATCTACGGACTATGTTTTGAACCATTGCTATGACACTAGATATAGATTCCGATGCTTCACTTCAGGTTCACTGTATCACTCTGACCTTCATATTGACGATGAAACAAAGAAATCGCATCGGAATTAAATAGAAAAGGCACAATGCCGACGTAAGTACAAGAAGACTGACTCTTCTTACCGTCTATGTTTTAACCACTCCTGTGACCCTAGTTATAGATTCCGATGCTTCACCCCAGGTTTACTCTATACCTTTGACCTTCTTTTTGACGATGAAACACAGAAATTGCATCGGAAATAAATACAAAACGCACCATGCCGACTTAAGTACTTGTAGAATGAATCTTTCCACTGTCTATGATTTGAACCATTCCTGTGACACTTGTTATAGATTCTTATGCTTCTTTTCAGGTTAACTGAATCCCTTGGATCTTCTTATTGACGATGAGACACAGATAGTGCATCGGAGTTAAATACAAAAGGCACAATGCCGACTTAAGTACAGGAAGACTGCCTCTTCTTACTGACTGTTTTGAACCATTCCGGTGACACTAGTTATAGATTCCGATGCTTCACCTCAGGTTTACTGTATCCCTCTGACCTTCTTATTGACGATGAAACTCAGAAATTGCATCGGAATTAAATACAAAAGTCACAATGTCGACTTAAGTACAAGAAGACTGACCCTTCTTACTGTCTATGTTTTGAACCATTCCTGTGACACTAGTTATAGATTCCGATTCTTCACTTCAGGTTTACTGTATCCCTCTGACCTTCTTATTGACGATGAAACACAGAAATTGCATGGGAATTAGATACAAAAGACACAATGCCGACTTACGTACAAGAAGACTGACTCTTCGTACTGACTATGTTAGAACCATTCCTGTGACACTAGTTATGGATTCCGATGATTCACTTCAGGTGTACTGTATCCCTTGGACCTTCTTATTGACGACGAAACACAGAAATTGCATCGGAATTAAGTACAAAAGGCACAATGCCGACTTAAGTACAAGAGGACTGCCTCTTCCTACTGTCTATGCTTTGAACAATTCCTGTGACATTAGTTATAGATTCCGATGCTTCACTTCAGGTTTACTGTATCCCTTGGACCTTCGTATTGACGATGAAAAACAGAAATTGCATCGGAATTAAATACAAAAGGCACAATGCCGACTTAAGTACAAGAAGACTGACTCTTCTTACTGACTATGCTTTGAACCATTCCTGTGACACTAGTTATAGATTACGATGCTTCACTTCAGGTTTACTGTATCCTTGTGACCTTCTTATTGACGATGAAACACAGAAATTGCATCGGAAATAAATACAAAAGGCACGATGCCGACTTAAGTACATGTAGAATGAATCTTCCTACTGTCTATGTTTTGAACCATTCCTGTGACACATGTTATAGATTCCGATGCTTCATTTCAGGTTTACTGTATCACATGGATCCTCTTATTGACGATGAAACAAAGATAGTGCATCGGAGTTAAATACAAAAGGCACAATGCCGACTTAAGTACAAGAAGAATGACACTTCTTACTGTCTATGATTTGAACCATTCCTGTGACACTAGTTATAGATTCCGATGCTTCACTTCAGGTTTACTGTATCCCTCTGACCTTCTTATTGACGATGAAACACAGATAGTGCGTCGGAATTAAATAGAAAAGGCACAATGCCGACTTTGGTACAAGAAGACTGATTCTTCCTACTGACTATGCTTTGAACCATTCCTGTGACACTAGATATAGATTCCGATGCTTCACTTCAGGTTCACTGTATTACTATGACCCTCATATTGACGATGAAACAAAGAAATCGCATCGGAATTAAATAGAAAATGCACAATGCCGACTTAAGTACAAGAAGACTGATTCTTCTTACTGTCTATGTTTTAACCACTCCTGTGACACTAGTTATAGATTCCGATGCTTCACTCCAGGTTTATTGTGTCCATCTGACCTTCTTAATGACGATGAAACACAGATATTGCATCGGAATTAAATAGAAAAGGCACAATGCCGACTTAAGTACAAGAAGACTGACTCTTCTTACTGACTATGATTTGAACCATTCCTGTGGCACTTTGATATTCATTCCGATGCTTCACTTCAGGTTTATTGTATCCATCTGACCGTCTTATTGACGATGAAACACAGAAATTGCATCGAAATTAAATTGAAATGGCACAATGCTGACTGAAGTACAAGAAGACTGACTCTTCATACTGGCTAAGTTTTGAACCATTCCTGTGACGCTAGTTACAGATTCCGATGCTTCACTTCAGAGTTACTGTATCCCTCAGACCTTCTTATTGACGATGAAACACAGAAATTGCATCGGCATTAAATACAAAAGGCACAATGCCGACTTAAGTACAAGAAGACTGACTCTTCTTACTGACAATGTTTTGAACCACTCCTGTGACACGAGTTATAGATTCCGATGCTTCACTTCAGGTTTACTGTATCCCTCTGACCTACTTATTGACGATGAAGCACAGAAATCGCATCCGAATTAAATACAAAAGGCACAATGCCGACTTAAGTACATGTAGACTGACTCTTCCTACTGTTTGTATTTTAAACATTCCTGTGACACTAGTTATAGATCGGATGCTTCATTTCAGGTTTACTGTATCCCTAGGACCTTCGTATTGACGATGAAACACAGAAATTGCGTCGGAATTAAATACAAAAGGCACAATGCCGACTTAAGTACAAGAAGACTGACTCTTCCAACTGTCTAATTTTTGAACCATTCCTGTGATACTAGTTACTGATTCCGATGCTACAATTCAGATTTACTGTATCCCTCTGACCTCCTTATTGACGATGAAACACAGAAATTGCATCGGAATGAAATACAAAAGGCACAATGCCGACATAAGTTAAAGAAGACTGACTCTTCTTACTGTCAATGTTTGAACCATTCCTGTGAAACAAGTTATAGATTCCGATGCTTCACCTCAGAATTACTGTATCCCTTGGACCTTCTTATTGACGATGAAACACAGAAATTGCATCGGAATTAAATACAATAGGCACAGTGCCGACTTAAGTACAAGAAGACATACTCTTCTTACTGACTGCTTTGAACCATTCCTGTGACACTAGTTATAGATTCCGATGCTACACTTCAGGTTTACTGTATCCCTCTGACCTTCTTATTGACGATGAAACTCAGAAATAGCATCGGAATTAAATACAAAAGGCACAATGCCGACTTAAGTACAAGAAGACTGACCCTTCTTACTGTCTATGTTTTGAACCATTCCTGTGACACTAGTTATAGATTCCGATTCTTCACTTCAGGTTTACTGTATCCCTCTGACCTTCTTATTGACGATGAAACACAGAAATTGCATCGGAATTAGATACAAAAGGCACAATGCCGACTTTCGTACAAGCAGACTGACTCTTCGTACTGACTATGTTTTGAACCATTCCTGTGACACTAGTTATTGTTTCCGATGATTCACTTCAGGTGTACTGTATCCCTTGGACCTTCTTATTGACGATGAAACACAGAAATTGCATCGGAATTAAATAGAAAAGGCACAATGACGACTTAAGTACAAGAAGACTGACTCTTCTTACTGACTATGTTTGGAACTTTTCCTGTGACACTAGTTATAGATTCCGATGCTTCACTTCAGTTTTACTGTATCCCTCTGACCTTCTTATTGACGATGAAACACAGATATTGCGTCGGAATTAAATAGAAAAGGCACAATGCCGACTTAAGTACAAGAAGACTGATTCTTCCTACTGACTATGTTTTGAACCATTCCTGTGACACTAGATATGGATTCCGATGCTTCGCTTCAAGTTCACTGTATAACTCTGACCTTCATATTGACGATGAAACAAAGAAATCGCATCGGAATTAAATAGAAAAGGCACAATGCCGACTTAAGTACAGGAAGACTGACTCTTCTTACTGTCTATGTTTTAACTACTCCTGTGACACTAGTTATAGATTCCGATGCTTCACTCCAGGTTTACTGTATCCCTTTGACCTTCTTTTTGACGACGAAACACAGAAATTGCATCGGAATTAATAATAAAAGGCACAATGCCGACTTAAGTACCAGAAGACTGACTCTTCTTACTATCTATGTTTTGATCCATTCCTGTTACGTTAGTTACAGATTCCGATGCTTCACTTCAGGTTTACTGTATACCTCTGACATTGTTATTGACGATGAAACACAGAAATTGCATCGGAATTAAATAGAAAAGGCACATTGCCGACTTAAGTACAAGAAGACTCACTCCTCCTACTGTCTATGATTTGATCCATTCCTGTGACACTAGTTATAGATTCCGATGCTTCACTTCAGGTTTGCTGTATCCCTTGCACGTTCTTATTGACGATGAAACACAGAAATTGCATCGGAATTAAAAAGATATGGCACAATGCTGACTGAAGTACAAGAAGACTGATTCTTCATACTGACTAAGTTTTGAACCATTCCTGTGACGCTAGTTACAGATTCCGATGCTTCACTTCAGGGTTACTGTATCCCTTGGACCTTCTTATTGACGGTGAATCACAGATATTGCATCGGAAATAAATACAAAAGGCACAATGCCGACTTAAGTACAAGAAGACTGATTCTTCCTACTGACTATGTTTTGATCCATTCCTGTGACACTAGTTAGAGATTCCGATGCTTCACTTCAGGTTTACTGTATCCCTCTGACCTTCTTATTGACGATGAAACACAGTAGTTGCATCGGAAATAAATTGAAAAGGGCATAATGCCGACTTAAGTACAAGAAGACTGATTCTTCTTACTGTCTTTGTTTTGAACCATTCCTGCGACACTAGTTATAGATTCCGATGCTTCACTTCAGGTTTACTGTATCACATGGACCTTCTTATTGACGATGAAACACAGAAATTGCATCGGAATCAAATACAAGAGGCACAATGCCGACTTAAGTACAAGAAGACTGACTCTTCTTACTGACAATGTTTTGAACCATTCCTGTGACACGAGTTACAGATTCCGATGCTTCACTTCAGGTTTACTGTATCCCTCTGATCTTCTTATTGACGATGAAACACAGAAATTGCATGGGAATTAAATACAAAAGGCACAATGCCGACTTAAGTACACGTAGACTGACTCTTCCTACTGTCTATATTTTGAAACATTCCTGTGCCACTAGTTATAGATTCCGATGCTTCATTTCAGGTTTACTGTATCCCTTGGACCTTCTTATTGACGATGAAACACAGAAAGTGCATCGGAATTAAATAGAAAAGGCACAGTGCTGACTTAACTACAAGAAGACTGACTCTTCCTACTGTCTATGTTTTGAACCATTCCTGTGACACTAGTTATAGATTCCAATGCTTCACTTCTGGTTTACTGTATCCCTCTGACCTTCTTATTGACGATGAAACAAAGAAATTGCATCGGAATTAAATACAAAAGGCACAATGCCGACTGAAGTACAAGAAGACTGACCTTTCTTACTGTCTATGTTTTGAACCATTCCTGTGACACTAGTTATAGATTCCGATGCTTCACTTCTGGTTTACTGTATCCATCTGACCTTCTTATTGACGATGAAATACAGAAATTGCATCGGAATGAAATACAAAAGGCACAATGCCGACTTAAGTAAAGGAAGACTGACTCTTCTTACTGTCAATCATTTGAACCATTCCTGTGACACAAGTTAGAGATTCCGATGCTTCACCTCAGATTTACTGTATCCCTTGGACCTTCTTATTGACAATGAAACACAGAAATTGCATCGAAATTAAATACAAAAGGCACAATGCCGACTTAAGTTCCAGAAGACTGACTCTTCTTACTATCTATGTTTGGATCATTCCTGAGACGTTAGTTACAGATTCCGATGCTTCACTTCAGGTTTACTGTATACCTCTGACCTTCTTACTGACGATGAAACACAGAAATTGCATCGGAATTAAATAGAAAAGGCACATTGCAGACTTAAGTACAAGAAGACTGACTCTTCCTACTGTCTATGATTTGAACCATTCCTGTTACACTAGTTATAGATTTCGATGCTTCACTTCAGGTTTACTGTATCCATCTGACCTTCTTATTGACGATGAAACACAGAAATTGCATCGGAATTAAAAACAAATGGCACAATGCCGACTGAAGTACAAGAAGACTGATTCTTCATACTGTCTAAGTTTTGAACCATTCCTGTGACGTTAGTTACAGATTCCGATGCTTCACTTCAGGGTTACTGTATCCCTTGGACCTTCTTATTGACGGTGAAACACAGATATTGCATCGGAAATAAATACAAAAGGCACAATGCCGACTTAAGTACAAGAAGACTGATTCTTCCTACTGACTATGTTTTGATCCATTCCTGTGACACTAGTTAGAGATTCCGATGCTTCACTTCAGGTTTACTGTATCCCTCTGACCTTCTTATTGACGATAAAACACAGTAGTTGCATCGGAAATAAATTGAAAAGGGCATAATGCCGACTTAAGTACAAGAAGACTGACTCTTCTTACTGTCTTTGTTTTGAACCATTCCTGCGTCACTAGTTATAGATTCCGATTCTTCACTTCAGGTTTACTGTATCACATGGACCTTCTTATTGACGATGAAACACAGAAATTGCATCGGAATTAAATACAAGAGGCACAATGCCGACTTAAGTACAAGAAGACTGACTCTTCTTACTGACAATGTTTTGAACCATTCCTGTGACACGAGTTACAGATTCCGATGCTTCACTTCAGGTTTACTGTATCCCTCTGACCTTCTTTTTGACGATGAAACACAGAAATTGCATGGGAATTAAATACAAAAGGCACAATGCCGACTTAAGTACATGTAGACTGACTCTTCCTACTGTCTATATTTTGAAACATTCCTGTGCCACTAGTTATAGATTCCGATGCTTCATTTCAGGTTTACTGTATCCCTTGGACCTTCTTATTGACGATGAAACACAGAAAGTGCATCGGAATTAAATAGAAAAGGCACAGTGCTGACTTAAGTACAAGAAGACTGACTCTTCCTACTGTCTATGTTTTGAACCATTCCTGTGACACTAGTTATAGATTCCGATGCTTCACTTCTGTTTTACTGTATCCCTCTGACCTCCTTATTGACGATGAAACAAAGAAATTGCATCGGAATTAAATACAAAAGGCACAATGCCGACTGAAGTACAAGAAGACTGACCTTTCTTACTGCCTATGTTTTGAACCATTCCTGTGACACTAGTTATAGATTCCGATGCTTCACTTCTGGTTTACTGTATCCCTCTGACCTTGTTATTGACGATGAAACACAGAAATTGCATCGGAATGAAATACAAAAGGCACAATGCCGACTTAAGTAAAAGAAGACTGACTCTTCTTACTGTCAATGATTTGAACCATTCCTGTGACACAAGTTATAGATTCCGATGCTTCACCTCAGATTTACTGTATCCCTTGGACCTTCTTATTGACAATGAAACACAGAAATTGCATCGGAATTAAATACAAAAGGCACAATGCCGACTTAAGTACCAGAAGACTGACTCTTCTTACTATCTATGTTTGGAACCATTCCTGTGACGTTAGTTACAGATTCCGATGCTTCACTTCAGGTTCACTGTATTCCTCTGACCTTCTTATTGATGACGAAACACAGAATTTGCATCAGAATATAAATAGAAAAGGCACAATGCCGACTTAAGTACAAGAAGACTGACTCTTCCTACTGTCTATGATTTGAACCATTCCTGTGACACTAGTTATAGATTCCGATGCTTCACTTCAGGTTTACTGTATCCCTTGGACCTTCTTATTGACGATGAAAGACAGAAATTGCATCGGAATTAAATAGAAAAGGCACAATGCCGACTTAAGTACAAGAAGACCGACTCTTCCTACTGTCTATGTTTTGAACCATTCCTCTGACACTAGGTATAGATTCCGATGCTTAACTTCAGATTTACTGTATCCCTCTGACCTTATTTTTGACGATGAAACACAGAAATTGCATCGGCATTAAATAGAAAAGGCACAATGCCGACTTAAGTACAAGAAGACTGACTCTTCCTACGGTCTATGTTTTGAACCATTCCTGTGACACTAGTTATAGATTCCGATGCTTCTTTCGGGTTTACTGTATCCCTCTGACCTTCTTATTGACGACGAAACACAGAATTTGCATCGGAATTAAATAGAAAAGGCACAATGCCGACTTAAGTACAAGAAGGCTGACTCTTCTTACTGACTGTTTTGAACCAGTCCTAAGACATTAGTTATAGATACCGATGCTTCACTTCAGGTACACTGTATCCCTCTGACCTTCTTATTGACGATGAAACACAGAAATTGGATCGGAATTAAATACGAAAGGCACAATGCCAACATAAGTACAAGAGGACTGTCTCTCTTACTGACTATGTTTCGAACTATTCCTGTGACACTGGTTATAGATTCCGATGCTTCACTTCAGGTTTACTGTATCCGATGGACCTTCGTATTGACGATGAAACACAGAAATTGCATCGGAATTAAATACAAAAGACACAATGCCGACTTAAGTACAAGAAGACTGACTCTTCTTACTGACCATGTTTTGAACCATTCCTGTGACACTAGTTATAGATTCCGATGCTTCACTTCAGGTTTACTGTATCCCTCTGACCTTCTTATTGACGATGAAACACAGAAATTGCATCGGAAATAAATACAAAAGGCACGATGCCGACTTAAGTACATGTAAAATGAATCTTCCTGCCGTCTATGTTTTGAACCATACCTGTGACACTAGTTATAGATTCCGATGCTTCATTTCAGGTCTACTGTATCCCTTTCATCTTCTTATTGACGATGAAACGCAGATAGTGCATCGGAGGTAAATGCAAAAGGTACAATGCCGACTTAAGTACAAGAAGACTGACTCTTCCTACTGTCAATGTTTTGAACCATCCCTGTGAGACTAGTTATTGATTCCGATGCTTCACTTCAGGTTTACTGTATCCCTCTGACCTTCTTTTTGACGATGAAATACAGAAATTGCATCGGAATTAAATTGAAAAGGCACAATGCCGACTTAAGTACAAGAAGACTGA
Source organism: Schistocerca piceifrons (assembly GCF_021461385.2). Taxonomy (NCBI): domain Eukaryota; kingdom Metazoa; phylum Arthropoda; class Insecta; order Orthoptera; family Acrididae; genus Schistocerca; species Schistocerca piceifrons. Next base: position 1,134,892,840 of record NC_060139.1, on the reverse strand, counting down.
CTCAACTTACTGTCAACGCTTTGAACCATTCCTGTGACACTAGATATAGATTCCGATGCTTCACCTCAGATTTACTGTATCCCTTGGACCTTCTAATTGACGATGAAACACAGAGATTGCGACGGAATTAAATACAAACGGCACAATGCCGACTTAAGTACAAGAAGACTGACTCTTCTTACTGACTGTTTTGAACCATTCCTGTGACACTAGTTATAGATTCCGATGTTTCACTTCAGGTTTACTGTATCCCTCTGACATTCTTATTGACGATGAAACTCAGAAATTGCATCGGAATTAAATACAAAAGGCACAACGCCGACTTAAGTACAAGAAGACTGACTCTTCTTTTTGTCTATGTGTTGAACCGTTCCTGTGACACTAGTTATAGATTCCGATGCTTCACTTCAGGTTTACTGTATTCCTTGGACCTTCTTATTGACGACGAAACACAGAAATTGCATCGCAATTAAATACAACAGGCACAATGCCGACTTAAGTACAAAAAGACTGACTCTTCCTACTGTCTATGCTTTGAACGATTCCTGTGACATTAGTTATAGATTCCGATGCTTCACTTCAGGTTTACTGTATCCCTTGGACCTTCTTATTGACGATGAAACACAGAAATTGCATCGCAATTAAATTGAAAAGGAACAATGCCGACTGAAGTACAAGAAGACTGACCCTTCCTACTGTCTATGTTATGAACCATTCCCATGACACTAGTTACAGATTCCGACGCTTCACTCCAGGTTTACTGTTTCCCTTGGACGTTCTTATTGACGATGAAGCAGAGAAATAGCATCGCAAATAAATAGAAAAGGCATATTGCCGACTTAAGTACAAGAAGTGTGACTCTTCTTACTCACTATGTTTGGAACCATTCCTGTGACACTAGTTATTAATTCCGATGCTTCACTTCAGGTTTACTGTATCCCTCTGAGTTTCTTATTGACGATGAAAAACAGATATTGCATCGTAATTAAATAGAAATGGCGCAATGCCGACTTAAGGTCAAGAAGACTGACTCTTCTTACTGACTATGTTTGAACCATTCCAGTGACACTAGTTATAGATTCCGATGCTTCACTTCAGGTTTACTGTATCCCTCTGACCTTCTTATTGACGATGAAACACACAAATTGCATCGGAATTAAATAGAAAAGGCACAATGCCGACTTAAGTACATGAGGACTGACTCTTCTTACTGACTATGTTTGGAACCATTCCTCTGACACTAGTTATAGATTCCGATGCTTCATTTCAGGTTTACTGTATTCCTTGGACATTCTTATTGACGATGAAACACAGAAATTGCATCCGAATTAAATGCAAAAGGCACAATGCCGACTTAGGTACAAGAAGACTGACTCTTCTTACTGTCTATGATTTGAACCATTCCTGTGAAGCTAGTTACAGATTCCGATGCTTCACTTCAGGTTCACTGTATCCCTCTGACCTTCTTATTGACGACGAAACACAGAAATTGCATCGGAATTAAATACAAAAGGCACAATGTCGACTAAAGTACAAGAAGACTGACTCTTCGTACTGACTATGTTTTGAACTATTCCTGTGACACTAGTTATAGATTCATATGATTCACTTCAGGTGTACTGTATCCCTTGGACTTTCTTATTGACGATGATACACAGAAACTGCATCGGAATTGAATAGAAAAGGCACAAAGCCGACTTAAGTACAAGAAGACTGCCTCTTCTTACTGTCTATGATTTGAACCACTCCTGTGTCACTAGTTATAGATTCCGATGGTTCACTCCAGGTTTACTGTTTCCCTTGGACCCTCTTATTGAGGATGAAACGCAGAAATTCCATCGGAATTAAATAGAAAAGGCACAATGCCGACATAAGTACAAGAAGACTGACTCTTCTTACTGTCTATGTTTTGAACCATTCCTGTGAAGCTAGTTACAGATTCCGATGCTTCACTTCAGGTTCACTGTATCCCTCTGACCTTCTTATTGATGACGAAACACAGAATTTGCATCGGAATTAAATAGAAAAGGCACAATGCCGACTTAAGTACAAGAAGACTGACTCTTCCTACTGTCTATGATTTGAACCATTCCTGTGACACTAGTTATAGATTCCGATGCTTCACTTCAGGTTTACTGTATCCCTTGGACCTTCTTATTGACGATGAAAGACAGAAATTGCATCGGAATTAAATAGAAAAGGCACAATGCCGACTTAAGTACAAGAAGACTGACTCTTCCTACTGTCTATGTTTTGAACCATTCCTCTGACACTAGGTATAGATTCCGATGCTTAACTTCAGATTTACTGTATCCCTCTGACCTTATTTTTGACGATGAAACACAGAAATTGCATCGGCATTAAATAGAAAAGGCACAATGCCGACTTAAGTACAAGAAGACTGACTCTTCCTACGGTCTATGTTTTGAACCATTCCTGTGACACTAGTTATCGATTCCGATGATACTTTCGGGTTTACTGTATCCCTCTGACCTTCTTATTGACGACCAAACACAGAATTTGCATCGGAATTAAATAGAAAAGGCACAATGCCGACTTAAGTACAAGAAGGCTGACTCTTCTTACTGACAGTTTGAACCAGTCCTAAGACATTAGTTATAGATACCGATGCTTCACTTCAGGTACACTGTATCCCTCTGACCTTCTTATTGACGATGAAACACAGAAATTGGATCGGAATTAAATACGAAAGGCAAAATGCCAACATAAGTACAAGAGGACTGTCTCTCTTACTGACTATGTTTCGAACTATTCCTGTGACACTAGTTATAGATTCCGATGCTTCACTTCAGGTTTACTGTATCCGATGGACCTTCGTATTGACGATGAAACACAGAAATTGCATCGGAATTAAATACAAAAGGCACAATGCCGACTTAAGTACAAGAAGACTCACTCTTCTTACTGACCATGTTTTGAACCATTCCTGTGACACTAGTTATAGATTCCGATGCTTCACTTCAGGTTTACTGTATCCCTCTGACCTTCTCATTGACGACGAAACACAGAAATTGCTTCGGAAATAAATACAAAAGGCACGATGCCGACTTAAGTACATGTAAAATGAATCTTCCTACCGTCTATGTTTCGAACCATACCTGTGACACTAGTTATAGATTCCGATGCTTCATTTCAGGTCTACTGTATCCCTTTCATCTTCTTATTGACGATGAAACGCAGATAGTGCATCGGAGGTAAATACAAAAGGTACAATGCCGACTTAAGTACAAGAAGACTGACACTTCCTACTGTCAATGTTTTGAACCATCCCTGTGAGACTAGTTATTGATTCCGATGCTTCACTTCAGGTTTACTGTATCCCTCTGACCTTCTTTTTGACGATGAAATACAGAAATTGCATCGGAATTAAATTGAAGAGGCACAATGCCGACTTAAGTACAAGAAGACTGACTCAACTTACTGTCAATGCTTTGAACCATTCCTGTGACACTAGATATAGATTCCGATGCTTCACCTCAGATTTACTGTATCCCTTGGACCTTCTAATTGACGATGAAACACAGAGATTGCGACGGAATTAAATACAAAAGGCACAATGCCGACTTAAGTACAAGAAGACTGACTCTTCTTACTGACTGTTTTGAACCATTCCTGTGACACTAGTTATAGATTCCGATGTTTCACTTCAGGTTTACTGTATCCCTCTGACCTTCTTATTGACGATGAAACTCAGAAATTGCATCGGAATTAAATACAAAAGGCACAACGCCGACTTAAGTACAAGAAGACTGACTCTTCTTTTTGTCTATGTGTTGAACCGTTCCTGTGACACTAGTTATAGATTCCGATGCTTCACTTCAGGTTTACTGTATTCCTTGGACCTTCTTATTGACGACGAAACACAGAAATTGCATCGCAATTAAATACAACAGGCACAATGCCGACTTAAGTACAAAAAGACTGACTCTTCCTACTGTCTATGCTTTGAACGATTCCTGTGACATTAGTTATAGATTCCGATGCTTCACTTCAGGTTTACTGTACCCCTTGGACCTTCTTATTGACGATGAAACACAGATATTGCATCGGAAATAAATACAAAAGGCACAAAGCCGACTTAAATACAAGAAGACTGACTCTTCTTACTGACTATGTTTTGAACCATTCCTGTGACACTAGTTAGAGACTCCGATGCTTCACTTCAGGTTTACTGTATCCCTCTGACCTTCTTATTGACGATGAAACACAGAAATTGCATCGGAATTAAATACAAAAGGCACAATGCCGAATTAACTACATGTAGACTGACTCTTCCTACTGTCTATATTTTCAAACATTCCTGTGACACTAGTTAGAGATTCCGATGCTTTATTTCATTTTTACTGTATCCCTTGGACCTTCTTATTGACGATTAAACACAGAAATTGCATCGGAATTAAATACAAAAGGCACAAAGCCGACTTAAGTACAAGAAGACTGACCTTTCTTACTGTCTATGCTTTGAACCATTCCTGTGACACCAGTTATAGATTCCGATGCTTCATTTCAGGTTTACTGTATCCCTTGGACCTTCTTATTGACGATGAAACACAGAAATTGCATCGGAATTAAATACAAAATGCACAATGCCGACTTAAGTACAAGAAGACTGACTCTTCCAACTCTCTAAGATTTGAACCATTCCTCTGATACTAGTTATTGATTCCGATGCTACACTTCAGTTTTACTGTATCCCTCTGACCTTCTTATTGACGATGAAAGACAGAAATTGAATCGGAATGAAATACAAAAGGCACAATGCCGACTTAAGTAAAGGAAGACTGACTCTTCTTACTGACTGCTTTGAACCATTCCTGTGACACTAGTTATAGATTCGGATGCTTCACTTCAGGTTTACTGTATTCCGTGGACCTTCTTATTGACGATGAAACACAGATATTGCTTCGGAATTAAATACAAAAGGCACAATGCCGACGTAAGTACAAGAAGACTGGCTCTTCTTACTGACTATGTTTTGAACCATTCCTGTGACACTAGTTAGAGATTCCGATGAATAACTTCAGGTTTACTGTATCCCTCTGACCTTCTTATTGACGACGAAATACAGAAATTGCATCGTAATTTAATTGAAAGGGCACAATGCCGACTTAAGTACAAGAAGACTGACTCTTCTTACTGTCTATGTTTTGAACCATTCCTGTGACACTAGTTATAGATTCCGAAGCTTCACTCTATGTTTACTGTATCCCTTGGACCTTCTTATTGACTATGAAACACAGAAATTGTATCGGAATTAAATACAAAAGGCACAATGCCGACTTAAGTACAAGAAGACTGATTCTTCTTACTGACTATGTTTTGAACCATTCCTGTGACACTAGTTAGAGGTTCCGATGCTTCACTTCAGGTTTACTGTATCCCTTGGACCTTCTTATTGACGATGAAACACAGAAAGTGCATCGGAATTAAATTGAAAAGGCACAATGCTGACTTAAGTACAAGAAGACTGACTCTTCCTACTTTCTATGTTTTGAACCATTCCTGTGACACTAGTTATAGATTCCGATGCTTCACTTCAGGTTTACTGTATCCCTCTGACCTTCGTAGTGACGATGAAACACAGAAATTGCATCGGAATTAAAGACAAAAGGCACAATGCCGACTTAAGTACATTTAGACTGACTCTTCCTACTGTCTATACTTTGAAACATTCCTGTGACACTAGTTATAGATTCCGATGCTTCATTTCAGGTTTACTGTATCCCTTGGACCGTCTTATTGACGATGAAACACAGAAATTGCATCGGAATGAAATACAAAAGGCTCAATGCCGACATAAGTACAAGAAGACTGACCTTTCTTACACTCTATGCTTTGAACCATTCCTGTGACACTAGTTATAGATTCCGATGCTTCACTTCAGGTTTACTGTACCCCTTGGACCTTCTTATTGTCGATGAAACACAGAAATTTCATCGGAATTGAATACAAAAGGCACAATGCCGACTTAAGTACAAGAAGACTGACTCATCCAACTGTCTAAGTTTGAACCATTCCTGTGATACTAGTTACTGATTTTGATGCTACACTTCAGTTTTACTGTATCCCTCTGATTTTCTTATTGACGATGAAACACAGAAATTGCATCGGAATGCAATACAAAAGGCACAATGCCGACTTAAGTAAAAGAAGACTGACTCTTCATACTGACTGTTTTGAACCATTCCTGTGACACTAGTTATAGATTCCGATGCTTCACTTCAGGTTTACTGTATCCCTCTGTCCTTCTTATTGACGATGAAACACAGAAATTGCATCGGAATTAAATTCAAATGGCACAATGTCGACTTAAGTACAAGATGACTGACTCTCCTTACTGTCTCTGCTTTCAACCATTCCTGTGAAACTAGATATAGATTCCGATGCTTCACTTCAGGTTTACTGTATCCCTTGGAATTCTTATTAACGATGAAATACAGAAATTGCATCGGAATTAAATAGAAAAGGCACAATACCGAGTTAAGTACAAGAAGACTGACTCTTCTTACTGATTATGTTTTGAAACATTCCTGTGACTCTAGCTACAGATTCCGATGCTTCACGTCAGGTTTACTTTATCCCTCTGACTTTCTTATTGACGATGAAACACAGAAATTGCATCGGAATTAAATAGAAAATGCACGATGCCGACTTAAGTACAAGAAGACTGACGCTTCCTACTGTCTATGTTTTGAACCATTCCTTTGACTCTAGCTACAGATTCCGATGCTTCACTTCAGGTTTACTGTATCCATCTGACCTTCTTACTGACGATGAAACAAAGTAATTGCATCGGAATTAAATAGAAAAGGCACAATGCCGACTTAAGTACAAGAAGACTGACTCTTCTTACTGTCTATGTTTTGAACCAATCCATGTGACGCTAGTTACCGATTCCGATGCTTCACTTCAGGTTTACTGTATCCCTTGGACCTTTTTATTGACGATGAAATACAGATATTGCTTCGGAATTTATACAAAAGGCACAATGCCGACGTAAGTACAAGAAGACTGACTCATCTTACAGACTATGTTTTGAACCATTCCTGTGACACTAGTTAGAGATTCCGATGCTTCACTTCAGGTATACTGTATCCCTCTGACCTTCTTATTGACGATGAAAAACAGTAATTGCATCGGAATTTAATTGAAAAGGGCACAATGCCGACTTAAGTACAAGAAGACTGACTCTTTTAACTGTCTATGTTTTGAACCATTCCTGTGACACTAGTTATAGATTCCGATGCCTCACTCTAGGTATACTGTATCCCTTGGACCTTCTTATTGACTATGAAACGCAGAAATTGTACCGTGAATTAAATACAAAATGCAATATGCCGACTTAAGTACAAGAAGACTGCCTCTTCTTACTGTCTATGTTTTTAACCATTCCTGTGACACTAGTTACAGATTCCGATGCTGCACTTCAGGTTTACTGTATCCCTTGGACCTTCTTATTGACGATAAAACACAGAAACTGCATCGTAATTAAATACAAAAGGCACAATGCCGACTTAACCACAAGAAGACTGACTCTTCGTACTGACTATGTTTTGAACCATTCCTGTGACACCAGTTATAGATTCCGATGATTCATGTCAGGTTTACTGTATCCCTTGGACCTTCTTATTGACGATGAAACACAGAAATTGCATCGGAATTAAATAGAAAAGGCACAATGTCGGCTTAAGTACATGTAGACTGCCTCTTCTTGCAGACTATGTTTGGAACCATTCCTGTGATACTAGTTATAGATTCCGATGCTTCACTTCAGTTTTTCTGTATCCCTCTGACCTTCTTATTGACGATGAAACACAGATTTTGCATCGGAATGAAATAGAAAAGGCACAATGCCGACTTAAGCACAAGAAGACTGACTCTCTTTGCTGACTGTGTTTGAACCATTCCTGTGACACTAGTTATAGATTCTGATGCTTCACTTCAGGTTTACTGTATCCCGCTGACCATCTTATTGACGATGAAACACAGAAATTGCATCGCAATTAAATTGAAAAGGAACAATGCCGACTGAAGTACAAGAAGACTGACTCTTCCTACTGTCTATGTTATGAATAATTCCCATGACACTAGTTATAGATTCCGACGCTTCACTCCAGGTTTACTGTTTCCCTTGGACGTTCTTATTGACGATGAAGCAGAGAAATAGCATCGCAAATAAATAGAAAAGACACATTGCCGACTTAAGTACAAGAAGTCTGACTCTTCTTACTGACTATGTTTGCAACCATTCCTGTGACACTAGTTATAGATTCCGATGCTTCACTTCAGGTTTACTGTATCCCTCTGAGTTTCTTATTGACGATGAAACACAGATATTGCATCGTAATTAAATAGAAATGGCGCAATGCCGACTTAAGGTCAAGAAGACTGACTCTTCTTACTGACTATGTTTGAACCATTCCAGTGACACTAGTTATAGATTCCGATGCTTCACTTCAGGTTTACTGTATCCCTCTGACCTTCTTCTTGACGATGAAACACACAAATTGCATCGGAATTAAATAGAAAAGGCACAATGCCGACTTAAGTACATGAGGACTGACTCTTCTTACTGACTATGTTTGGAACCATTCCTCTGACACTAGTTATAGATTCCGATGCTTCATTTCAGGTTTACTGTATCCCTTGGACCTTCTTCTTGACGATGAAACACAGAAATTGCATCGGAATTAAATAGAAAAGGCACAATGCCGACTTAAGTACTAGAAGACTGTCTCTTCTTACTGTCTATGTTTTGAACCATTCCTGTGACGCTAGTTACAGTTTCCGATGCTTCACTTAAGGTTTACTGCATCCCTCTGACCTTCTTATTGACGATGAAACACAGAAATCGCATCCGAATGAAATAGAAAAGGCACAATGCCAACTTAAGTACAAGAGGACTGACTCTTCCTACTGTCTATGTTTTGAACCACACCTGTGACACTAGTTATAGATTCCGATGCTTCACTTCAGGTTTACTGTATGCCTCTGAGTATCTTATTGACGATGAAACACAGATATTGCATCGTAATTAAATAGAAATGGCGCAATGCCGACTTAAGGTCAAGAAGACTGACTCTTCTTACTGACTATGTTTGAACCATTCCAGTGACACTACTTATAGATTCCGATGCTTCACTTTAGGTTTACTGTATCCCTCTGACCTTCTTATTGACGATGAAACACACAAATTGCATCGGAATTAAATAGAAATGGCACAATGCCGACTAAAGTACATGAGGACTGACTCTTCTTACTGACTATGTTTGGAACCATTCCTCTGACACTAGTTATAGATTCCGATGCTTCATTTCAGGTTTACTGTATCCCTTGGACATTCTTATTGACGATGAAACACAGTAATTGCATCGGAATTAAATACAAAAGGCACAATGCCGACTTAGGTACAAGAAGACTGACTCTTCTTACTGACTGTTTTGAACCATTCCTGTGACACTAGTTATAGATTCCGCGCTTCACTTCAGGTTTACTGTATCCCTCTGACCTTCTTATTGACGACGAAACACAGAAATTGCATCGGAATTAAATACAAAAGGCACAATGTCGACTAAAGTACAAGAAGACTGACCCTTCTTACTGTCACTGTTTTGAATCATTCCTGTGACATTAGTTATATATTCCGATGCTTCACTTCAGGTTTACTGTATCCCTCTGACCTTCTTATTGACGATGAAACACAGAAATTGCATCGGAATTAGATACAAAATGCACAATGCCGACTTAAGTACAAGAAGACTGACTCCTCGTACTGACTATGGTTTGAACTATTCCTGTGACACTAGTTATAGATTCATATGATTCACTCAAGGTGTACTGTATCCCTTGGACTTTCTTATTGACGATGATACACAGAAATTGCATCGGAATTGAATAGAAAAGGCACATAGCCGACTCAAGTACAAGAAGACTGCCTCTTCTTACTGTCTATGTTTTGAACCACTCCTGTGTCACTAGTTATAGATTCCGATGGTTCACTCCAGGTTTACTGTATCCCTTGGACCCTCTTATTGACGATGAAACGCAGAAATTCCATCGGAATTAAATAGAAAAGGCACAATGCCGACATAAGTACAAGAAGACTGACTCTACTTACTGTCTATGTTTTGAACCATTCCTGTGAAGCTAGTTACAGATTCCGATGCTTCACTTCAGGTTCACTGTATCCCTCTGACCTTCTTATTGATGACGAAACACAGAATTTGCATCGGAATTAAATAGAAAAGGCACAATGCCGACTTAAGTACAAGAAGACTGACTCTTCCTACTGTCTATGATTTGAACCATTCCTGTGACAATAGTTATAGATTCCGATGCTTCACTTCAGGTTTACTGTATCCCTTGGACCTTCTTATTGACGATGAAAGACAGAAATTGCATCGGAATTAAATAGAAAAGGCACCATGCCGACTTAAGTACAAGAAGACTGACTCTTCCTACTGTCTATGTTTTGAACCATTCCTCTGACACTAGGTATAGATTCCGATGCTTAACTTCAGATTTACTGTATCCCTCTGACCTTATTTTTGACGATGAAACACAGAAATTGCATCGGCATTAAATAGAAAAGGCACAATGCCGACTTAAGTACAAGAAGACTGACTCTTCCTACGGTCTATGTTTTGAACCATTCCTGTGACACTAGTTATAGGTTCCGATGCTTCTTTCGGGTTTACTGTATCCCTCTGACCTTCTTATTGTCGACGAAACACAGAATTTGCATCGGAATTAAATAGAAAAGGCACAATGCCGACTTAAGTACAAGAAGGCTGACTCTTCTTACTGACTGTTTTGAACCAGTCCTAAGACATTAGTTATAGATACCGATGCTTCACTTCAGGTACACTGTATCCCTCTGACCTTCTTATTGACGATGAAACACAGAAATTGGATCGGAATTAGATACGAAAGGCACAATGCCAACATAAGTACAAGAGGACTGTCTCTCTTACTGACTATGTTTTGAACTATTCCTGTGACACTAGTTATAGATTCCGATGCTTCACTTCAGGTTTACTGTATCCGATGGACCTTCGTATTGACGATGAAACACAGAAATTGCATCGGAATTAAATACAAAAGGCACAATGCCGACTTAAGTACAAGAAGACTGACTCTTCTTACTGACCATGTTTTGAACCATTCCTGTGACACTAGTTATAGATTCCGATGCTTCACTTCAGGTTTACTGTATCCCTTGGACCTTCTTATTGACGATGAAACACAGAAATTGCATCGGAAATAAATACAAAAGGCACGATGCCGACTTAAGTACATGTAGAATGAATCTTCCTACTGTCTATGTTTTGAACCATTCCTGTGACACTTGTTATAGATTCCGATGCTTCATTTCAGGTTTACTGTAACCCTTGGATCTTCTTATTGACGATGAAACACAGATAGTGCATCGAAGTTAAATACAAAAGGCACAATGCCGACTTAAGTACAAGAAGACTGACTCTTCTTACTGACTGTTTTGAACCATTCCTGTGACACTAGTTACAGATTCCGATGCTTCACTTCAGGTTTGCTGTATCCCTCTGACCTTCTTATTGACGATGAAACTCAGAAATTGCATCGGAATTATATACAAAATGCACAATGCTGACTTAAGTACAAGAAGGCTGACTCTTCTTACTGACTGTTTTGAACCAGTCCTGTGACACTAGTTATAGATACCGATGCTTCACTTCAGGATCACTGTATCCCTCTGACCTTCTTATTGACGATGAAACACAGAAATTGCATCGGAATTAAATACAATAGGCACAATGCCAACATAAGTACAAGAGTTCTGTCTCTTCTTACTGACTATGTTTTGAACCACTGTTGTGACACTAGTTATAGATTCCGATGCTTCACTTCAGGTTTACTGTATCCGTTGGACCTTCGTATTGACGATGAAACACAGAAATTGCATCGGAATTAAATACAAAAGGCAATATGCCGACTTAAGTACAAGAAGACTGACTCTTCTTATTGTCTATGTGTTGAACCATTCCTGTGACACTAGTTATAGATTCCGATGCTTCACTTCAGGTTTACTGTATCCCTCTGACCTTCTTATTGACGATGAAACTCAGAAATTGCATCGGAATTAAATACAAAAGGCACAACGCCGACTTAAGTACAAGAAGACTGACTCTTCTATTTGTCTATGTGTTGAACCATTCCTGTGACACTAGTTATAGATTCCGATGCTTCACTTCAGGTTTACTGTATCCCTTGGACCTTCTTATTGACGACGAAACACAGAAATTGCATCGGAATTAAATAGAAAATCCATAATGCCGACTTAAGTACAAGAAGACTGACTCTTCCTACTGTCAATGATTTGAACCATTCCTGTGACACTAGTTATAGATTCCGATGCTTCACCTCAGATTTACTGTATCACTTGGACCTTCTTATTGACGATGAAACACAGAAATTGCATCGGAATTAAATACAAAGGGCACAATGCCAACTTAGGTACAAGAAGACTGTCTCTTCTTACTGACTGTTTTTAACCATTCCTGTGACACTAGTTATAGATTCCGATGCTTCACTTCAGGTTTACTGTATCCCTCCGACCTTCTTATTGACGATGAAACACAGAAATTGCATCGGAATTAAATACAAAAGGCACAATGTCGACTAAAGTACAAGAAGACTGACCCATCTTACTGTCAATGTTTTGAACCATTCCTGTGACATTAGTTACAGATTCCGATGCTTCACTTCAGGTTTTCTGTATCCCTCTGACCTTCTTATTGACGATGAAACACAGATATTGCAGCAGAATTAAATAGAAAAGGCACAATGCCGACTTAAGTACAAGAAGACTGACTCTTCTTACTGACTATGCTTTGAACCATTCCTGTGACGCTAGTTATTGATTCCGATGCTTCACTTCAGGTTTACGGTATCCCTCTGACCTCCTTATTGACGATGAAACAGAGAAATTGCATCGGAATTAAATTGAAAAGGCACAATGCCTACTTATGTACAAGAAGACTGACTCTTCTCACTGACTATGATTTGAACCATTCCTGTGGCACTACATATTTATTCCGATGCTTCACTTCAGGTTCACTGTATCCCTCAGACCTTCTTATTGACGATGAAACACAGATATTGCATCGGAATTAAATAGAAAAGGATCAATGCCGACTTAAGTACAAGAAGACTGACTCTTCTCACTGTCTATGTTTTGAACGATTCCTGTGACATTAGTTATAGATTCCGATGCTTCCCTTCAGGTTTACTGTATCCTTTGGAACTTCTTATTGACGAAGAAACACAGAAATTGCATCGGAATTAAATACAAACGGCACAATGCCGACTTAAGTACTAGAAGACTGACTCTTCTTACTGACTATGCTTTGAACCATTCCTGTGACACTAGTTATAGATTCCGATGCTTCACTTCAGATTTACTCTATCACTAGGACCTTCTTATTGACGATGAAACACAGAACGTGCATCGGAATTAAATAGAAAAGGCACATTGCTGACTTAAGTACAAGAAGACTGACTCTTCCTACTTTCTATGTTTTGAACCATTCCTGTGACACTAGTTATAGATTCAGATGCTTCACTTCTCGTTTACTGTATCCCTGTGACCTTCTTATTGACGATGAAACACAGATATTGCATCCGAATTAAATACAAAAGGCACAATGCCGACTTAAGTACAAGAAGACTGACCTTTCTTACTGTCTATGCTTTGAACTATTCCTGTGACACTAGTTATAGATTCCGATGCTTCACTTCAGTTTTACTGTATCCCTCTGACCTTCTTATTGATGAGGAAACTCAGAAATTGCATCGGAATGAAATACAAAAGGCACTATGCCGACTTAAGTACAAGATGACTGACTCTTCTTTTTGTCTATGTTTTGAACCATTCCTGTGACACTAGTTATAGACTCCGATGCTTCACTTCAGGTTTACTGTATCCCTTGGGCCATCTTATTGACGACGAAACACAGAAATTGCATCGGAAATAAATACAAAAGGCACAATGCCGACTTAAGTACAAGAAGACTGACACGTCCTACTGTCTATGCTTTGAACGATTCCTGTGACATTAGTTATAGATTCCGACGCTTCACTCCAGGTTCACTGTATCCCTTGGACCTTCTTATTGACGATGAAACACAGAAATTGCATCGGAAACAAATACAAAAGGCACGATGCCGACTTAAGTACATGTAGAATGAATCTTCCTACTGTCTATGTTTTGAACCATTCCTGTGACACTTGTTATAGATTCCGATGCTTCATTTCAGGTTTACTGTATCACATGGATCTTCTTATTGACGATGAAACACAGATAGTGCATCGGAGTTAAATACAAAAGGCACAATGCCGACTTAAGTACAAGAAGACTGACTCTTCCTATTGTCTATGTTTTGAACCATTCCTGTGAGACTAGTTATAGATTCCGATGCTTCACTTCAGATTTATTCTATCACTAGAACCTTCTTATTGACGATGAAACACAGAACGTGCATCGGAATTAAATAGAAAAGGCACATTGCTGACTTAAGTACAAGAAGACTGACTCTTCCTACTTTCTATGTTTTGAACCATTCCTGTGACACTAGTTATAGATTCAGATGCTTCACTTCTCGTTTACTGTATCCCTCTGACCTTCTTATTGACGATGAAACACAGATATTGCATCCGAATTGAATACAAAAGGTACAATGCCGACTTAAGTACAAGAAGACTGACCTTTCTTACTGTCTATGCTTTGAACTATTCCTGTGACACTAGTTATAGATTCCGATGCTTCACTTCAGTTTTACTGTATCCCTCTGACCTTCTTATTGATGATGAAACTCAGAAATTGCATCGGAATGAAATACAAAAGGCACTATGCCGACTTAAGTACAAGAAGACTGACGCTTCTTTTTGTCTATGTTTGAACCATTCCTGTGACACTAGTTATAGACTCCGATGCTTCACTTCAGGTTTACTGTAACCCTTGGATCTTCTTATTGACGATGAAACACAGATAGTGCATCGAAGTTAAATACAAAAGGCACAATGCCGACTTAAGTACAAGAAGACTGACTCTTCCTACTGTCTATGTTTTGAACCATTCCTGTGACACTAGTTATAGATTCCGATGCTTCACTTCAGGATTACTGTATCCCTTGGACGTTCTTATTGACGATGAAACACAGAAATTGCATCGGAATTAAATACAAAACGCACAATGCCGACTTAAGTACAAGAAGACTGACTCTTCGTACTGACTATGTTTTGAACTACTCCTGTGACACTAGTTATAGATTTCGATGATTCACTTCAGGTGTACTGTATCCCTAGGACCTTCTTATTGACGATGAAACACAGAAATTGCTTCGGAATTAAATTGAAAGGCACAATGCCGACTTAAGTACAAGAAGACTGACTCTTCTTACTGAGTATGTTTGGAACCATTCCTGTGACACTAGTTATAGATTCCGATGCTTCACTTCAGGTTTACTGTATACCGCTGACCTTCTTATAGACGATGAAACACAGATATTGCATCGGCATTAAATAGAAAAGGCTCAATGCCGACTTAAGTACAAGAAGACTGACTCTTCTTACGCTCTATGTTTTGAACGATTCCTGCGACATTAGTTATAGATTCCGATGCTTCACTTCAGGTTTACTGTATCCCTTGGACCTTCTTATTGATGAAGAAACACAGAAATTGCATCGGAATTAAATACAAACGGCACAATGCCGACATAAGTACTAGAAGACTGACTCTTCTTACTGACTATGTTTTGAACCATTCCTGTGACAATAGTTATAGATTCCGATGCTTCACTTCAGATTTACTCTATCACTAGGACCTTCTTATTGACGATGAAGCACAGAACTTGCATCGGAATTAAATACAAAAGGCACAATGCCGGCTTAAGTACAAGAAGACTGATTCTTCTTTTTGTCTATGTTTTGAACCATTCCTGTGACACTAGTTATAGACTCCGATGTTCACTTCAGGTTTACTGTATCCCTTGGGCCTTCTTATTGACGAAGAAACACAGAAATTGCATCGGAATTAAATACAAAAGGCACGATGCCGACTTAAGTACATGTAGAATGAATCTTCCTACTGTCTATGCTTTGAACCATTCCTGTGACACTTGTTATAGATTCCGATGCTTCATTTCAGGTTTGCTGTATCACATGGATCTTCTTATTGACGATGAAACACAGAAATTGCATCGGAATTAAATAGAAAAGGCAAAATTCCGACTTAAGTACAAGAAGACTGACTCTTCTTACTGTCAATGATTTGAACCATTCCTGAGACACAAGTTATAGATTCCGATGCTTCACCTCAGATTTACTGTACCCTCTGACCTTCTTATTGACGATGAAACACAGAAATTGCATCGGAATTAGATACAAAAGGCACAATGCCGTCTTACGTACAAGAAGACTGACTCTTCGTACTGACTATGTTTTGAACCATTCCTGTGACACTACTTATGGATTCCGATGATTCACTTCAGGTGTACTGTATCCCTTGGACCTTCTTATTGACGATGAAACACAGAAATTGCATCGGAATTAAATAGAAAAGGCACAATGCCGACTTAAGTACAAGAAGACTGACTCTTCTTACTGACTATGTTTGAAACCATTCCTGTGACACTAGTTATAGATTCCGATGCTTCACTTCATGTTTACTGTATCCCTCTGACCTTCTTATTGACGATGAAACACAGATATTGCATCGGAATTAAATAGAAAAGGCACAATGCCGACTTAAGTACAAGAAGACTGATTCTTCTTACTATCTATGCTTTGAACCATTCCTGTGACGTTAGTTACAGGTTCCGATGCTTCACTTCAGGTTTACTGTATTCATCTGACCTTCTTATTGACGATGAAACACAGAAATTGCATCGGAATTAAATAGAAATGGCACAATGCCGACTGAAGTACAAGAAGACTGACTCTTCATACTGTCTAAGTTTTGAACCATTCCTGTGACGCTAGTTACAGATTCCGATGCTTCACCTCTGGGTTACTGTATCCCTTGGACCTTCTTATTGACGATGAAACACAGATATTGCATCGGAAATAAATACAAAAGGCACAATGCCGACTTAAATACGAGAGGACTGACTCTTCTTACTGACTATGTTTTGAACCATTCCTGTGACACTAGTTAGAGATTCCGATGCTTCACTTCAGGTTTACTGTATCCCTCTGACCTTCTTATTGACGATGAAACACTGTAATTGCGTCGGAAATAAATTGAAAAGGGCATAATGCCGACTTAAGTACAAGAAGACTGACTCTTCTTACTGTCTATTTTTTGAACCATTCCTGTGACACTAGTTATAGATTCCGATGCTTCACTTCTGGTTTACTGTATCACTTGGACCTTTGTATTGACGATGAAACACAGAAATTACATCGGAATAAATACAAAAGGCACAATGCCTTCTTAAGTACAAGAAGACTGTCTCTTCTTACTGACAATGTTTTGAACCATTCCTGTGACACGAGTTATAGATTCCGATGCTTCACTTCAGGTTTACTGTTTCCCTCTAACCTTCTTATTGACGATGAAACTCAGAAATTGCATCGGAATTAAATACAAGAGGCACAATGCCGACTTAAGTACATGTAGACTGACTCTTCCTACTGTCTATATTTTGAAACATTCCTGTGACACTAGTTATAGATACCGATGCTTCATTTCAGGTTTACTGTATCCCTTGGACCTTGTTATTGACGATGAAACACAGAAAGTGCATCGGAATTAAATAGAAATGGCACAATGCTGACTTAAGTACAAGAAGACTGACTCTTCCTACTTTCTATGTTTTGAACCATTCCTGTGACACTAGTTATAGATTCCGATGCTTCACTTCTGATTTACTGTATCCCTCTGACCTTCTTATTGACGATGAAACACAGAAATTCCATCGGAATTAAATACAAAAATCACAATGCGGACTTAAGTACAAGAAGACTGACCTTTCTTACTGTCTATGCTTTGAACCATTCCTGTGACACTAGTTATAGATTCCGATGCTTCACTTCAGGTTTACTGTATCCCTTTGACCTTCTTATTGACGATGAAACACAGAAATTGCATCGGAATTAAATACAAAATGCACAATGCCGACTTAAGTACAAGAAGACTGACCCTTCTTACTGTCTATGTTTAGAACCATTCCTGTGACACTAGTTATAGATTCCAATTCTTCACTTCAGGTTAACTGTATCCCTCTGACCTTCTTATTGACGATGAAACACAGGAAATGCATCGGAATTAGATACAAAAGACACAATGACAACTTACGTACAAGCAGACTGACTCTTCGTAGTGACTATGCTTTGAACCATTCCTGTGACACTAGTTATAGATTCCGATGCTTCACTTCAGGTTTAATCTATCACTAGGACCTTGTTATTGACGATGAAACACAGAAATTGCATCGGAACTAAATACAAAACGAACAATGCCGACTTAAGTACAAGAAGACTGCCTATTCCTACTGGCTATATTTTAAACGATTCCTGTAACATTAGTTATAGATTCCGATGCTTCACTTCAGGTTTACTGTATCCCTTGGACCTTGTTATTGACGATGAAACACAGAAATTGCATCGGAATTTAATAGAAATGGCACAATGCCGACTTAAGTACCAGAAGACTGACTTTTCTTACTATCTATACTTTGAACCATTCCTGTGACGTAAGTTACAGATTCCGATGCTTCACTACAGGTTTACTTTTTACCTCTGACCTTCTTATTGACGGTGAAACACAGAAATTGCATCGGAAATTAATAGAAAAGGCACATTGTCGACTTAAGTACAAGAAGACTGACTCTTCCTACTGTCTATGTTTGAACCATTCCTGTGACACTAGTTACAGATTCCCATGCTGCACTTCAGGTTTACTGTATCCCTTGGACGTTCTTATTGACGATGAAACACAGAAATTGCATCGGAATTAAATAGAAAAGGCACATTGCCGACTTAAGTACAAGAAGACTGACCCTTCTAACTGTCTATGTTTTGAACCATTCCTGTGACACTAGTTATAGATTCCGATGCTTCACTTCAGGTTTACTGTATCCCTTGGGCCTTCTTATTGACGACGAAACACAGAAATTGCATCGGAATTAAATACAAAAGGCACAATGCCGACTTAAGTACAAGAGGACTGCCTCTTCCTACTGTCTATGTATTGAACAATTCCTGTGACATTAGTTATAGATTCCGATGCTTCACTTCAGGTTTACTGTATCCCTTGGACCTTCTTATTGACGATGAAACACAGAAATTGCATCGGAATTAAATAGAAAAGGCACAATGCCGACTTAAGTACAAGAAGACTGACTCTTCTTACTGACTATGTTTGGAACCATTCCTGTGACACTAGTTATAGAATCCGATGCTTCACTTCTGGTTTACTGTATCCCTTGGACCTTCGTATTGACGATGAAACACAGAAATTGCATCGGAATAAATACAAAAGGCACAATGCCTTCTTAAGTACAAGAAGACTGACTCTTCTTACTGACAATGCTTTGAACCATTCCTGTGACACGAGTTATAGATTCCGATGCTTCACTTCAGGTTTACTGTTTCCCTCTGACCTTCTTATTGACGATGAAACACAGAAATTGCATCGGAATTAAATACAAAAGGCACAATGCCGACTTAAGTACATGTAGACTGACTCTTCCTGCTGTCTATATTTTGAAACATTCCTGTGACACTAGTTATAGATACCGATGCTTCATTTCAAGTTTACTGTATCCCTCTGACCTTCTTATTGACGATGATACTCAGGACTTGCATTGGAATTAAATACAATACGAACAATGCCGACTTATGTACAAGAAGACTGACCCTTCTTACTGTCTTTGTTTTGAACCATTCCTGTGACACTAGTTATAGATTCCGATTCTTCACTTCAGGATTACTGTAGCCCTCTGACCTTCTTATTGACGATGAAACACAGAAATTGCATCGGATTGGATACAAAAGGAACAATGACAACTTACGTACATGCAGACTGACTCTTCGTACTGATTATGTTTTGAACCATTCCTGTGACACTAGTTATTGATTCCGATCATTTACTTCAGGTGTACTGTAACCCTTGGACCTTCTTATTGACGATGAAACACAGAAGTTGCTTCGGAATTAATTAGAAAAGGCACAATGCCGACTTAAGTACAAGAAGACTGATTCTTCCTACCGACTATGTTTTGAACCATTCCTGTGACACTAGATATAGATTCCGATGCTTCACTCCAGGTTTACTGTATCCCTTTGACCTTCTTTTTGACGATGAAACACAGAAATTGCATCGGAATTTAATAGAAAAGGCACAATGCCGACTTAAGTACCAGAAGACTGACTCTTCTTACTATCTATGTTTGAACCATTCCTGTGACGTTAGTAACATTTTCCGATGCTTCACTTCAGGTTTACTGTATACCTCTGGCCTTCTTATTGACGATGAGACACAGAAATTGCATCGGAATTAAATACAAAAGGCACATTGCCGACTTAAGTACAAGAAGACCGACTCTTCCTACTGTCTATGTTTTGAACCATTCCTGTGACACTAGTTATAGATTCCGATGCCTCACTTCAGGTTTACTGTATCCATCTGACCTTCTTATTGACGATGAAACACAGAAATTGCATCGGAATTAAATAGAAATGGCACAATGCCGACTGAAGTACAAGAAGACTGACTCTTCATACTGTCTAAGTTTTGAACCATTCCTGTGACGCTAGTTACAGATTCCGATGCTTCACTTCAGGGTTACTGTATCCCTTGGACCTTCTTATTTACGATGAAACACAGATATTGCATCGGAAATAAATACAAGAGGCACAATGCCGACTTAAATACACGAAGACTGACTCTTCTTACTGACTATGTTTTGAACCATTCCTGTGACACTAGCTAGAGATTCCGATGCTTCACTTCAGGTTTACTGTATCCCCCTGACCTTCTTATTGACGATGAAACACAGTAATTGGATCGGAAATAAATTGGAAAGGGCATAATGCCGACTTAAGTACAAGAAGACTGACTCTTCTTACTGTCTATGTTTTGAACCATTCCTGTGACACTAGTTATAGATTCCGATGCTTCACTTCAGGTTTACTCTATCACTAGGACCTTCTTATTGACGATGAAACACAGAAATTGCATCGGAACTAAATACAAAACGAACAATGCCGACTTAAGTACAAGAAGATTGACTCTGCCTACTGTCTATGTTTTGAACGATTCCTGTAACATTAGCTATAGTTTCCGATGCTTCACTTCAGGTTTACTGTATCCCTTGGACCTTGTTATTGACGATGAAACCCAGAAATTGCATCGGAATTAAATACAAAAGGCACAATGCCGACTTAAGTACAAGAAGTTTGACTCTTCTTACTGACTATGATTTGAACCATTCCTGTGCAACTAGTTATAGTTTCCGTTGCTTCACATCAGGTTTACTGTATCCCTCTGACATTCTTATTGACGATGAAACACAGAAATTGCATCGGAAATAAATACAAAAGGCACGATGCCGACTTAAGTACATGTAGAATGAATCTTCGCACTGTCTATGATTTGAACCATTCCTGTGACACTTGTTACACTTTCCGATGCTTCATTTCAGGTTTACTGTATCCCTTGGATCCTCTTATTGACGATGAAACACAGATAGTGCATCGGAGTTAAATACAAAAGGCACAATGCCGACTTAAGAACAAGAAGACTGACTCTTCTCACTGACTGCTTTGACCCATTCCGGTGACACTAGTTATGGATTCCGATGCTTCACCTCAGGTTTACTGTATCCCTCTGACGTTTTTATTGACGATGAAACTCAGAAATTGCATCGGAATTAGATACAAAAGGCACAATGCCGACTTACGTACAAGAAGACTGACTCTTCGTACTGACTATGTTTGAACCATTCCTGTGACACTAGTAATGGATTCCGATGATTCACTTCAGGTGTACTGTATCCCTCTGACCTTCTTATTGACGATGAAACACAGATATTGCATCGGAATTAAATAGAAAAGGCACAATGCCGACTTAAGTACAAGAAGACTGATTCTTCCTACTGACTATGTTTTGAACCATTCACATGACACTAGATATAGATTCCGATGCTTCACTTCAGGCTCACTGTATCACTCTGACCTTCATATTGACGATGAAACAAAGAAATCGCATCGGAATTAAATAGAAAAGGCACAATGCCGACTTAAGTACAAGAAGACTGACTCTTCTTACTGTCTATGTTTTAACCACTCCTGTGACCCTAGTTATGGATTCCGATGCTTCACTCCAGGTTTACTGTATCCCTTTGACCTTCTTTTTGACGGTGAAACACAGAAATTGCATCGGAATTTAATAGAATACGCACAATGCCGACTTAAGTACCAGAAGACTGACTCTTCATACTATCTATACTTTGAACCATTTCTGTGACGTTAGTTACAGATTCCGATGCTTCGCTTCAGGTTTACTGTATCCCTTGGACGTTCTTATTGACGATGAAACACAGAAATTGCATCGGAATTAAATAGAAAAGGCACAATGCCGACTTAAGTACAAGAAGACTGATTCTTCCTACTGACTGTGTTTTAAACCCTTCCTATGACACTAGATATAGATTCCGATGCTTCACTTCAGGTTCACTGTATCACTCTGACCTTCATATTGACGATGAATCAAAGAAATCGCATCGGAGTTAAATATAAAAGGCACAATGCCGACTTAAGTACAAGAAGACTGACTCTTCTTACTGACTATGTTTTGAACGATTCCTGTGACATTAGATATAGATTCCGATGCTTCACTTCAGGTTAACTGTATCTCTCTGACAATCTTATTGACAATGAAACACAGAAATTGCATCGGAAATAAATACAAAAGGCACAATGCCGACTTAAGTACATGTTGAATGAATCTTCCCACTGTCTCTGATTTGAACCATTCCTGACACTTGTTACACATTCCGATACTTCATTTCAGGTTTACTGTATCCCTTGGATCTTCTTATTGACGATGAAACACAGATAGTGCATCGGAGTTAAATACAAAAGGCACAATGCCGACTTAAGTACAAGAAGACTGACTCTTCTTACTGACTGCTTTGAACCATTTCGGTGAAACTAGTTATGGATTCCGACGCTTCACCTCAGGTTTACTGTATCCCTTTGACCTTTTTATCGACGATGAAACTCAGAAATTGCATCGGAATTAAATATAAAAGGCACAATGCCGACTTAAGTACAAGAAGACTGACCCTTCTTACTGTTTATGTTTCGAACCATTCCTGTGACACTAGTTATAGATTCCGATTCTTCACTTCAGGTTTACTGTATCCTTCTGACCTTCTTATTGACGTTGAAACACAGAAATTGCATCGGAATTAGATACAAAAGGCAGAATGCCGACTTACGTACAAGAAGACTGACTCTTCGTACTGACTATGTTTGAACCATTCCTGTGACACTAGTTATGGATTCCGATGATTCACTTCAGGTGTACTGTATCCCTCTGACCTTTTTATTGACGATGAAACACAGATATTGCATCGGAATTAAATAGAAAAGGCACAATGCCGACTTAAGTACAAGAAGACTGAATCTTCCTACTGACTGTGTTTTAAACCCTTCCTATGTCACTAGATATAGATTCCGATGCTTCACTTCAGGTTCACTGTATCACTCTGACCTTCATATTGACGATGAAACAAAGAAATCGCATCGGAGTTAAATATAAAAGGCACAATGCCGACTTAAGTAGAAGAAGACTGACTCTTCTTACTGTCTATGTTTTAACCACTCCTGTGATCCTAGTTATTGATTCCGATGCTTCACTCCAGGTTTACTCTATCACTTTGACCTTCTTTTTGACGATGAAACACAGAAATTGCATCGGAATTTAATAGAAAAGGCACAATGCCGACTTAGTACCAGAAGATTGACTCTTCTTACTATCTATATTTTGAAAAATTCCTGTGACGTTGGTTACAGATTCCGATTCTTCACTTCAGGGTTACTGTATACCTCTGATCTTCTTATTGACGATGAAACACAGAAATTGATCGGAATTAAATAGAAAAGGCACAATGCCGACTTAAGTACAAGAAGACTGACTCTTCTTACTGACTATGTTTTGAACGATTCCTGTGACATTAGATATAGATTCCGATGCTTCACTTCAGGTTTACTGTATCCCTTGGACCTTGTTATTGACGATGAAACTCAGAAATTGCATCGGAATTAAATACAAAAGGCACAATGCCGACTTAAGTACAAGAAGACTGACCCCTCTTACTGACTGTTTTGAACCATTCCGGTGACACTAGTTATAGATTCCGATGCTTCACCTCAGGTTTACTGTATCCCTCTGACCTTCTTATAGACGATGAAACTCAGAAATTGCATCGGAATTAAATACAAAAGGCACAATGCCGACTTAAGTACAAGAAGACTGACCCTTCTTACTGTCTATGTTTTGAACCATTCCTGTGACACTAGTTATAGATTCCGATTCTTCACTTCAGGTTTACTGTATCCCTCTGACCTTCTTATTGACGATGAAACACAGAAATTGCATCGGAATTAAATAGGAAAGGCACAATGCCGACTTAAGTACAAGATGACTGACTCTTCTTTTTGTCTATGTTTTGAACCATTCCTGTGACACTAGTTATAGATTCCGATGCTTCACTTCATGTTTGCTGTATCCCTTGGGCCTTCTTATTGACGACGAAACACTGTAATTGCATCGGAATTAAATAGAGAAGGCACAATGCCGACTTAAGTACAAGAAGACTGACTCTTCTCACTGTCTATGTTTTGACGCATTCCTGTGACGAAAGTTACAGATTCCGATGCATCACTTCTGGTTTACTGTATCCCTTGGACCTTCTTATTGACGATGAAACACAGATATTGCTCGGAATTAAATACAAAAGGCACAATGCCGACGTAAGTACAAGAAGACTGACTCTTCTTACTGACTATGTTTGAACCATTCCGGTGACACTAGTTATAGATTCCGATGCTTCACTTCAGGTTTACTGTATCTCTCTGACCTTCTTATTGACGACGAAATACAGAAATTGCATCGGAAATAGATACAAAAGACACGATGACGACTTAAGTACATGTATAATGAATCTTCCTACTGTCTATGTTTTGAACCATTCCTGTGACACTTGTTATAGATTCCGATGCTTCATTTCAGGTTTACCGTATCACATGGATCCTCTTATTGACGATGAAACACAGATAGTGCATCGGAGTTAAATACGAAAGGCTCAATGTCGACTTAAGTACAAGAAGACTGACCCTTCTTACTGTCTATGTTTTGAACCATTCCTGTGACACTAGTTATAGATTCCGATGCTTCACTTCATGTTTGCTGTATCCCTTGGGCCTTCTTATTGACGACGAAACACTGTAATTGCATCGGAATTAAATAGAGAAGGCACAATGCCGACTTAAGTACAAGAAGTTTAACTCTTATTACTGACTATGTTTTGAACCATTCCTGTGCCACTAGTTATAGTTTCCGATTCTTCACTTCAGGTTTATTGTCTCCCTCTGACCTTGTTATTGACGATGAAACACAGAAATTGCATCGGAATTAGATACAAAAGGCACAATGCCGACTTACGTACAAGAAGACTGACTCTTCGTACTGACTATGTTTGAACCATTCCTGTGACACTAGTTACGGATTCCGAAGATTCACTTCAGGTGTACTGTATCCCTCTGACCTTCTTATTGACGATGAAACACAGATATTGCATCGGAATTAAATAGAAAAGCCACAATGCCGACTTAAGTACAAGAAGACTGATTCCTCCTACAGACTATGTTTTGAACCATTCCTATGACACTAGATATAGATTCCGATGCTTCACTTCAGGTTCACTGTATCACTCTGACCTTCATATTGACGATGAAACAAAGAAATCGCATCGGAATTAAATAGAAAAGGCATAATGCCGACTTAAGTACAAGAAGACTGACTCTTCTTGCTGTCTATGTTTTAACCACTCCTGTGACCCTAGTTATAGATTCCGATGCTTCACCCCAGGTTTACTGTATCCCTTTGACCTTCTTTTTGAAGATGAAACACAGAAATTGCATCGGAATTTAATAGAAAAGGCACAATGCCGACTTAAGTACCAGAAGACCGACTCTTCTTACTATCTATATTTTGAACCATTCCTGTGACGTTAGTTACAGATTCCGATGCTTCACTTCAGGTTTACTGTATACCTCTGACCTTCTTATTGACCATGAAACACAGAAATTCCATCGGAATTAAATAGAAAAGGCACATTGTCGACTTAAGTACAAGAAGACTGACTCTTCCTACGGTCTATGTTTTGAACCATTCCTGTGACACTAGTTACAGATTCCCATGCTGCACTTCAGGTTTACTGTATCCCTTGGACGTTCTTATTGACGATGAAACACAGAAATTGCATCGGAATTAAATACAAAAGGCACAATGCCGACTTAAGTACAAGAAGACTGACTCTTCTTACTGACTGTTTTGAACCATTCCGGTGACACTACTTATAGATTCCGATGCCTCACCTCATGTTTACTGTATCCCTCTGACCTTCTTA
The DNA here is from genome assembly GCF_021461385.2 of Schistocerca piceifrons. NCBI lineage: Eukaryota > Metazoa > Arthropoda > Insecta > Orthoptera > Acrididae > Schistocerca > Schistocerca piceifrons. The sequence continues at coordinate 1,134,866,141 of NC_060139.1, read as the reverse complement.
TTGACGATGAAACTCAGAAATTGCATCGGAATTAAATACAAAAGGCACAATGCCGACTTACGTACAAGAAGACTGACTCTTCGTACTGACTATGTTTGAACCATTCCTGTGACACTAGTTATGGATTCCGATGATTCACTACATTTGTACTGTATCCCTTGGACCTTCTTATTGACGATGAAACACAGAAATTGCATCGGAATTAAATAGGAAAGGCACAATGCCGACTTAAGTACAAGAAGACTGACTCTTCTTTTTGTCTATGTTTTGAACCATTCCTGTGACACTAGTTATAGATTCCGATGCTTCACTTTAGTTTTTCTGTATCCCTTGGGCCTTCGTATTGACGACGAAAGACAGAAATAGCATCGGAATTAAATACAAAAGGCACAATGCCGACTTAAGTACAAGAGGACTGCCTCTTCCTACTGACTATGCTTTGAACAATTCCTGTGACATTAGTTATAGATTCCGATGCTGCACTTCAGGTTTACTGTATCCCTTGGACCTTCTTATTGACGATGAAACACAGAAATTGCATCGGAATTAAATACAAAAGGCACAATGCCGACTTAAGTACAAGAAGACTGACTCTTCTTACTGACTATGCTTTGAACCATTCCTGTGGCACTAGTTAGAGATTCCGATGCTTCTCTTCAGGTTTACTGTATCCCTCTGACCCTCTTATTGACGATGAAACACAGAAATTGATTCGGAAATAAATACAAAAGGCACGATGTCGACTTAAGTACATGTAGAATGAATCTTCCTACTGTCTATGTTTTGAACCATTCCTGTGACACTTGTTATAGATTCCGATGCTTCATTTCAGGTTTACTGTATCACATGGATCCTCTTATTGACGAAGAAACAAAGATAGTGCATCGGAGTTAAATACAAAAAGCACAATGCCGACTTAAGTACAAGAAGTTTGACTCTTCTTACTGTCTATGTTTTAACCACTCCTGTGACACTACTTATAGATTCCGATGCTTCACTCCAGGTTAACTGTATCCCATTGACCTTCTTTTTTACGATGAAACACAGAAATTGCTTCGGAATTTAATGGAAAATGCACAATGCCGACTTAAGTACCAGAAGACTGACTCTTGTTACTATCTATGTTTTGAACCATTCCTGTGACGTTAGTTACAGATTCCGATGCTTCACTTCAGGTTTACTTTATACCTCTGACCTTTTTATTGACGATGAATCACAGAAATTGCATCGGAATTAAATAGAAAAGGCACAACGCTGACTGAAGTACAAGAAGACTGACTCTTCATACTGGCTAAGTTTTGAACCATTCCTGTGACGCTAGTTACAGATTCCGATGCTTCACTTCAGAGTTACTGTATCCCTTGGACCTTCTTATTGACGATGAAACTCAGAAATAGCATCGGAATTAAATACAAAAGGCACAATGCCGACTTAAGTACAAGAAGACTGACTCTTCTTACTGACTATGCTTTGAACCCTTCCTGTGGCACTAGATATTGATTCCGATGCTTCACTTCAGGTTTATTGTATCCATCTGACCTTCTTATTGACGATGAATCACAGAAATTGCATCGGAATTAAATAGAAATGGCACAACGCTGACTGAAGTACAAGAAGACTGACTCTTCATACTGTCTAAGTTTTGAACCATTCCTGTGACGCTAGTTACAGATTCCGATGCTTCACTTCAGAGTTACTGTATCCCTTGGACCTTCTTATTGACGATGAAACTCAGAAATAGCATCGGAATTAAATACAAAAGGCACAATGCCGACTTAAGTACAAGAAGACTGACCCTTCTTACTGTCTATGTTTTGAAACATTCCTGTGGCACTAGTTATAGATTCCGATTCTTCACTTTAGGTTTACTGTATCCCTCTGACCTTCTTATTGACGAAGAAACACAGAAATTGCATCGGAATTAGATACAAAAGGCACAATGCCGACTTACGTACAAGCAGACTGACTCTTCGTACTGAAGATGCTTGAACCATTCCTGTGACACTAGTTATTGATTCCGATGATTCACTTCAGGTGTACTGTATCCCTTGGACCTTCTTATTGACGATGAAACACAGAGATTGCATCGGAATTAAATAGAAAAGGCACAATGCCGACATAAGTACAAGAAGTCTGACTCTTCTTACTGACTATGTTTGGAACCATTCCTGTGACACTAGTTATAGATTCCGATGCTTCACTTCAGGTTTACTATATCCCTCTGACCATCATATTGACGATGAAACAAAGTAATCGCATCGGAATTAAATAGAAAAAGCACAATGCCGACTTAAGTATAAGAAGACTGACTCTTCTTACTGTCTATGTTTTAACCATTCCTGTGACACTAGTTATAGATTCCGATGCTTCCCTCCAGGTTTACTGTATCCCTTTGTCCTTCTTTTTGACGATGAAACACAGAAATTGCATCGGAATTTAATAGAAAAGGCACAATGCCGATTTAAGTACCAGAAGACTGACTCTTCTTACTATCTATATTATGAACCATTCCTGTGACGTTAGTTACAGATTCCGATGCTTCACTTCAGAGTCACTGTATCCCTTGGACCTTCTTGTTGACGATGAAACACAGATATTGTATCGGAAATAAATACAAAAGGCACAAAGCCGACTTAAATACAAGAAGACTGAGTCTTCTTACTGACTATGCTTTGAACCGTTCCTGTGACACTAGTTAGAGACTCCGATGCTTCACTACAGGTTTACTGTATCCCTCTGACCTTCTTATTGACTATGAAACACAGACATTGCATCGGAATTAAATACAAAAGGCACAATGCCAACTTAAGTACATGTAGATTGACTCTTCCTACTGACTATATTTTGAAACATTCCTGTGACACTAGTTATAGATCCCGATGCTTCATTTCATTTTTACTGTATCTCTTGGACCTTCTTATTGACGATGAAACACAGAAAGTGCATCGGAAATAAATAGAAAAGGCACAATGCTGACTTAAGTACAAGAAGAATGACTCTTCCTACTTTCTATGTTTTGAACCATTCCTGTGACACTAGTTATAGATTCCGATGCTTCACTTCAAGTTCACTGTATCCCTCTGACCTTCTTAATGACGATGAAACACAGAAATTGCATCGGAATTAAATACAAATGGCACAATGCCGACTTAAGTACAAGATGACTGACTCTTCTTACTGTTTATGTTTTGAACCATTCCTGTGACGCTAGTTACAGATTCCAGTGCTTCTCTTCAGGTTTACTGTATCCCGTGGACCTTCTTATTGACGATGAAACACAGATATTGCTTCGGAAATAAATACAAAAGGCACAATGCCGACGTATGTACAAGAAGACTGACTCTTCTTACTGACTATGTTTTGAACCATTCCTGTGACACTAGTTAGAGATTCCGATGCTTCACTTCAGGTTTGCTGAATCCCTCTGACCTTCTTATTGACGATGAAACACAGATATTGCTTCGGAATTAAATACAAAAGGCCCAATGCCAACGTAAGTACAAGAAGACTGACTATTCTTACTGACTATGTTTTGAACCATTCCTGTGACACTAGTTAGAGATTCCGATGCTTCACTTCAGGTTTACTGTATCCCTCTGACCTTCTTATTGACGATGAAACACAGTAATTGCATCGGAATGTAATTGAAAGGGCACAATGCCGACTTAAGTACAAGAAGACTGACTCTTCTTACTGTCTATGTTTTGAACCATTCCTGTGACACTAGTTATAGATTCCGATGCTTCACTCTAGGTTTACTGTATCCCTTGGACCTTCTTATTGCCTATGAAACACAGAGATTGTATCGGAATTAAATACAAAAGGCACAATGCCGACTTAAGTACACGAAGACTGACTGTTCTTACTGACTATGTTTTGAACCATTCCTGTGACACTAGTTAGAGATTCCGATGCTTCACTCCAGGTTTACTGTATCCCTCTGACTTTCTCATTGACGATGAAACACAGTAATTGCTTCGGAATTAAATCGAAAATGGCACAATGCCGACTTAAGTACCAGAAGACTGACTCTTCATACTATCTAAGATTTGAACCATTCCTGTGACGTTTGTTACAGATTCCGATGCTTCATTTCAGGTTTACTGTATCCCTCTGACCCTCTTATTGACGATGAAACACAGTAATTGCATCGGAAATAAATTGAAAAGGGCATAATGTCGACTTAAGTACAAGAAGACTGACTCTTCTTACTGTTTATGCTTTGAACCATTCCTCTGACACTAGTTATAGATTCCGATGCTTCACTTTAGGTTTACTGTATCCCTTGGACCTTCTTATTGACGATGAAACACAGAAATTGCATCGGAATTAAATACAAGAGGCACAATGCCGACTTAAGTACAAGAAGAATGACTCTTCTTACTGACAATGTTTTGAACCATTCCTGTGACACGAGTTATAGATTCCGATTCTTCACTTCAGGTTTACAGTATCCCTTTGACCTTCTTAGTGACGATGAAACACAGAAATTGCATCGGAATTAAATAGAAATGGCACAATGCCGACTGAAGTACAAGAAGACTGACTCTTCATACTGTCTAAGTTTTGAACCTTTCCTGTGACACTAGTTATAGATTCCGCTGCTTCACTTCAGGGTTACTGTATCCCATTGACCTTCGTATTGACGAAGAAACACAGATATTGCATCGGAAATAAATACAAAAGGCACAAAGCTGACTAAAATACAAGAAGACTGACTGTTCTTACTGACTATGTTTTGAACCATTCCTGTGACACTAGTTAGAGACTCCGATGCTTCACTTCAGGTTTACTGTATCCCTCTGTCCTTCTTATGGACGATGAAACACAGAAATTGCATCGGAATTAAATACAAAAGGCACAATGCCGACTTAAGTACATGTAGACTGACTCTTCATACTGTCTATATTATGAAACATTCCTGTGACACTAGTTATAGATCCCGATGCTTCATTTCATTTTTACTGTATCTCTTGGACCTTCTTATTGACGATGAAACACAGAAAGTGCATCGGAATTAAATAGAAAAGGCACAATGCTGACTTAAGTACAAGAAGACTGACTCTTCCTACTTTCTATGTTTTGAACCATTCCTGTGACACTAGTTATAGATTCCGATGCTTCACTTCTGGTTTACTGTATCCCTCTGACCTTCTTATTGACGATGAAACACAGAAATTGCATCGGAATTAAATACAAAAGGCACAATGCCGACTTAAGTACAAGAAGACTGACTTTTCTTACTGTCTATGCTTTGAACCATTCCTGTGACACTAATTATAGATTCCGCTGCTTCACTTCAGGTTTACTGTATCCCTCTGACCTTCTTATTGTCGATGAAACACAGAAATTGCATCGGAATTAAATAGAAAAGGCAATATGCCGACTTAAGTACAAGAAGACTGACTCTTCTTACTGACTATGTTTTGAACCATTCCTGTGACACTAGTTAGAGATTCCGATGCTTCTATTCAGGTTTACTGTATCCCTCTGACCTTCTTATTGACTATGAAACACAGTAATTGCATCGGAATTAAATTGAAAAGGGCACAATGCCGAATTAAGTACAAGAAGACTGACTCTTCTTACAGTCTATGATTTTAACCATTCCTGTGACACTAGTTACAGATTCCGATGCTGCACTTCAGGTTTGCTGTATCCCTCTGACCTTCTTATTGACGATGAAACACAGAATTTGCATCGGAATTAAATACAAAAGGCACAATGCCGACTTAAGTACAAGAAGACTGACCTTTCTTACTGTCTATGTTTTGAACCAATCCTGTGACACTAGTTATAGATTCCGATGCTTCACTCTGGGTTCACTGTATCCCTTGGACCTTCTTAGTGACTAAGAAACACAGAAATAGTATCGCAATTAAATACAAAAGCACAATGCCGACTTAAGTACAAGTAGACTGACTCTTCTTACTGTCTATGTTTTGAACCATTCCTGTGACACTAGTTAGAGATTCCGATGCTTTACTTCAGGTTTACTGTATCCCTCTGACCTTCTTATTGACGATGAAACACAGTCATTGCATCGGAATTAAATTGAAAAGGGCACAAAGCCGACTTAAGTACAAGAAGACTGACTCTTCTTACTGTCTATATTTTGAACCATTCCTGTGACGCTAGTTACAGATTCCGATGCTTCACTTCAGGTTTACTGTATCCCGTGGACCTTCTTATTGACGATGAAACACAGATATGGCTTCGGAATTAAATACAAAAGGCACAATGCCGACGTAAGTACAAGAAGACTGACTCTTCTTACTGACTATGCTTTGAACCATTCCTGTGACACTAGTTATAGATTCCGCTGCTTCACTTCAGGTTTACTGTATCCCTCTGACCTTCTTACTGACGATGAAACACAGTAATTGCATCGGAATTAAATAAAAAAGGCACAATGCCGACTTAAGTACAAGAAGACTGACTCTTCTTACTGCCTATGTTTTGAACCATTCCTGTGACGCTAGTTACAGATTCCGATGCGTCACTTCAGGTTTACTGTATCCCTTGGACCTTCTTATTGACTATGAAACACAGCAATTGTATCGGAATTAAATTGAAAAGGGCACAATGCCGACTTAAGTACAAGAAGACTGACTCTTATTACTGTCTATGATTTTAACCATTCCTGTGACACTAGTTACAGATTCCGATGCTGCACTTCAGGTTTGCTGTATCCCTTGGACCTTCTTAGTGACTATGAAACACAGAAATTGTATCGGAATTAAATACAAAGGGCACAATGCTGACATAAGTACATGTAGACTGACTCATCCTACTGTCTATGATTTGAAACATTCCTGTGACCTTAGTTACAGATTCCGATGCTTCATTTCAGGATTACTGTATCTCTTGGTCCTTCTTATTGACGATAAAACACAGAAACTGCATCGGAATTAAATATAAAAGGCACAATGCCGACTTAAGTACAAGAAGACTGACTCTTCTTACTGACTATGTTTTTAACCATTCCTGTGCCACCAGTTATAGATTCCGATGCTTCATTTCAGGTTTACTGTATCCCTTTGTTCTTCTTATTGCCGATGAAACACAGATAGTACATCGGAGTTAAATACAAAAGGCACAATGCCGACTTAAGTACAAGCAGACTGACTCTTCCTGCTGTCTATGCTTTGAACCATTCCTGTGAGACTAGTTATAGATTCCGATGCTTCACTTCAGGTTTACTGTATCCCTCTGACCTTCTTATTGACGATGAAACACAGAATTTGCATCGTAATTAAATACAAAAGGCAC